>NC_085139.1:188242653-188320806 GCF_024139115.2 Armigeres subalbatus
AAGAAGATAAGAGAAAAAAGGAAGAAGAAGGAAAAAGGAAGAAGAAAGAAACAAGAAGGAGAAGAAAAAAAGAAGGAAAAAGGAAGAGGGCAGAGGGAAGAATTTATTTATTTTTATTTACCATCAGACTAAGGCCGGAGTGGCCTGTGCTGCACATAAAAGACTTCTCCATTCAGCTCGGTCCATGGCTGCACTTCGCCAACCACGCAGTCTGCGGAGGGTCCGCAAGTCGTCCTCCACCTGATCGATCCACCTTGCCCGCTGTGCACCTCGCCTTCTTGTTCCCGTCGGATCGTTGTCGAGAACCATTTTCACCGGATTACTGTCCGACATTCTGGCTACGTGCCAGCCCACCACCGCAGTCTTCCGATTTTCGCGGTGTGAACGATGGATGGTTCTCCCAACAGCTGATGCAACTCGTGGTTCATTCGCCTCCTCCACGTACCGTCCGCCATCTGCACCCCACCATAGATGGTACGCAACACTTTCCTTTCGAAAACTCCCAGTGCGTTGGTCCTCCACGAGCATCGTACAGGTCTCGTGTCCGTAGAAGAACTACCGGTCTTATAAGCGTTTTGGAGATAGTCAGTTTGGTACGGCGGCGAACTCTATTCGATCGGAGCGTCTTGTGGAGTCCAAAGTACATACGATTTCCTGCCATGATGCGTCTCCGAATTTCTCTGCTGGTATCGTTATCGGCGATGAGTGAGTCCAAGTACACGAACTCTTCAACCACCTCGATTTCGTCACCACCGATAGAAACTCGTGGTGGGTGGCTTAAATTGATCTCTCTTGAGCCTCTTCATATCATGTACTTTGTCTTCGACGTGTTGATGACCAGTATAATCCGTTAAGCTTCGCTTTTCAGTATGATGTAGGCTTCCTCCATCCTCTCAAAGTTACGTGCCATGATATCAATGGCGTCGGCGAAACCAAATAACTGGACGGACTTCGAGAAAATCGTTTCACTCGTGTCAATCCCTGCCCTTCGTATTACTCCCTCCAAAGCGATGTTGAATAGCAGACACGAAAGACCATTACCTTGCCGTAACCCTCTACGGGTTTCGAAGGGACTCGAGAATGCCCCTGAAACTCGAACTACGCACATCACCCGATCCATCGTCGCCTTGATTAACCGTATCAGTTTATCCGGAAATCCGTTTTCGTGCATTAGCTGCCATAGCTGGTCCCGATCGATTGTATCATATGCGGCTTTGAAGTCGATAAATAGATGATGTGTGGGCACGTTGTATTCGCGGCATTTCTGCAATACCTGACGTATGGCGAACACCTGGTCTGTGGTAGAGCGTTCACCCATAAATCCGCCTGGTACTGCCCCACGAACTCTCTTGCAATTGGTGTTAGTCGACGGCATAAAATTTGGGAGAGTACCTTGTAGGCGGCGTTCAGCAATGTGATTGCGCGGTAGTTGCTACAATCCAGCTTATCGCCCTTTTGTAGATGGGACACGACACCTTCCATCCACTCCTGCGGCAGAACCTCATCCTCCCACACCTTGGTAATCACCCAGGGCAGCGCTCTAGCCAGTGCTTCACCACCGTGTTTAAACAGCTCTCCTGGTAGTTGGTCAACTCCAAGGGCTTCGTTGTTTTTCAGCCAGCCGATCTCCTCCTGGATTTCCTGGAGATTCGGAGCCGGAAGTCGCATGACCTGCGCGTGTGCTCTTAGGTTCGTTACCATAACGCCACTGTTGTCTGCCACATCGCCATTCAGGTGCTCTTCGTAGTGCTGTCGCCACCTTTGGATCACCTCACGCTCGTTTGTAAGAAGGTTCCCGTTTATGTCCTTACACATATCAGACAGTGTCACGTGGCCCTTACGTGAATGGTTCAACTTCTCATAGAACATTCGTGCGTTATTAGCGCGGTACAGTTGTTCCGTCTCTTCATGGTCTCGATCTTCCTGCTTGCGCTTTTTCCTCGGAAAAATCGAGTTTTGTCTATTCCGCGCCCGTTTGTATCGTGCATCGTTCGCCGTCGTACGGTGTTGCAGCTATCTCGCCCATCCTGCATTCTTCTCCTAACTGCTCACATTCGTCCTCATACCAGTCGTTTCTCTAATCCGGAACCACGGCGCCTAGTGCAGCGGTTGCGGTGCTTCCAATGGCGGATCGAATATCTCTCCAGCCATCTTCAAAGGACGCTGCACCTAGTTGCTCTACCGCTAAGAGTGCCACTTCTAACTGCTGCGCATAGTCTTGGACTAGTCTACCGTCCTGTAGCCGCCCAATGTTAAGCCGCGGGGGACGACTCCGACGCGTGTTGATCACCATTGAGTTTTGAGCGCAGACATACTGCGACGAGGTAGTGGTCGGATTCAATATTCGCACTGCGGTAAGTGCGTACGTTCGTGATGTCGGAGAAGAATTTACCGTCAATTAGAACGCGGTCGATTTGATTTTCCGTTTCTTGATTAGGTGATTTCATGTGGCCTTGTGGATATTCTTGCGGGGAAGAAAGTGCTTCGGACTACCATTCCGCGGGGGCTGCAAAGTTTATGCATCGTTGGCCGTTGTCGTTCGATACGGTATGCAGACTATCCGGTCCGATGAGCGGTCTATACATTTCCTCCTTCCTACCTGAGCGTTCATGTCACCGATGACGATTTTGACGTCCCGCAGTGGGCATCCATCGTATGTCTGCTCCAGCTGCGCATAGAACGCTTCTTTCTCGTCGTCGGATCTCCCTTCGTGTGGGCAGTGCACGTTGATGATGCTATAGTTGAAGAAACGGCCTTTTATCCTCAGCTTGCATCCTCGGCTGTCACCCAATCACGCGTTGGCGCATCTTCCCAGCACTATGAAGCCGGTTTCCCAGCTCGTTGGTGGTGCCACAGCTTTGGTAGAAGGTAGGCGCTCGATGCCCGCTTTTCCACACTTTCTGTCCTGTCCAGCAGATTTCCTGCAGCGCTACGACATCGAAGTTGCGGGGATGTAATTCATCGTAGATTATCCTGTCGCAACCTGCGAAGCCTAGCGACTTGCAGTTCCATGTTCCAAGCTTCCAATCGTGATCCTTTATTCGTCGCCCAGGTCGTTGCCGATTGTATCGAGTCGTATTATCTTCTATGTCGTTCGTAATAGTTGTTTTTTAAAGGCGGCTTATTGGGCCTGCGCAAACTTCCTGTCTCGTCGGAGGGCCGTCGTGTCAGGGGCTGTTTGGCGTCCCACCTAACACCAGGACTTGGGCTTGTGCGCTTTGAGCGGCACACAAGGTCGCTTTATGAGCCTACTTGCGGATACATACATGCAGCTTTTTATAGAGGTTTAACAGGGCCCACTGTCAAACCCCACCACATCCTAGGCAGGCGCCACAACTCGCAGATGGCCTAGAGAGGGATCGTCAAGCCCTTGGACATAGTCCCTGCTGCCCCCGGCAGAGGGAAGAAGGAAGAAGGAAAAAGGCAGAAGGAAGAAGAAAGCAGAAAGAAGAAAGAAGGGAAAAAGAAAGAATAAGAATTAATAAAGAAAGAAGAAGTAAGTAGGAAAAGGAGGAAGAAAGAAGGAAGAAAAAAGAAAGAAGGAATAAAGAAGTAAGAAGGAAGAAAGTAGAAAGAAGGAAGAAAGAAAACAGGAAGAAGGAGAAAGGAAGAAGGAAAAAGAACTAAGAAAAGAGGAAGACGATAATAGGAAGAAAGAAGGACGAAGAAGTTAGAAAGAAGAAGGAAGCAGGAAGATGGAAAAAAGGTGAAGGAAAATTGAAGAAGGAAGATGGAAGAAGGAAGAAGAAAGATGGAAAAAAAGATGGAATAAGGAAAAAGGATGCAGAAAGAAGGAAGACAAAGGAAGGAACATGGAATAAGGAAAAAGAAAGAAGGAATAAGGAAGAAGGAGAAGAAAGAAGGAGGTAGGAAGAAGATGAAGAAGGGAAGAAAGAATAAAGGAAGAAGGATGAAGAAAGAAGGAATAAGGAAGAAAGAAGGAAGAAGAAAGAAAAAGGAAGAAGGATGAGGAAAAAAGAAGAAGAAGGAAGAAGGAAGAAGAAATAAGTAAGAAAGAAGAAGGAAAAAGTAAAGAGGAAGAAGGAAGAAAGAAAAAGGGAGAAGGAAAAAGGAAGAAGAAAGAAGGAATGCGGAAGAAAGAATAAAGAAGAAAGAAGAAGGAAGAAGGAAATGAGAAGAAGGATGAACGAAGAAAGTAGAATGCATAAGGAAGAAGGAAGAAGGGAAAAGGAAGAAGAAAAGATGGAGAAGTAAGAACAAAAGGGGGAGTGGGGAGAAGGAAAAAGGAAGAAGGAAGAAGGAAGATTTAACTAAGAAGAAGGAAGAAGAAAAAACTAAGAAAAAGGCAATAAGAAGAGGAAGTAAGAAAGAAGAAGAAAGAAGAACGAAGTAAGAAGAAAGTTCTCTGCTCTCAGGATTTTTCTCATCGCACTTTTCTCTTCTCACTTCTTACTTCTTCACTACTCGTAATCAGAGGTAATTTGCTTTTACCTATTCGGCCAAACGGCATTCGGCCAAATCCCGTGACACCCCATTCAGTTGACTGAAATTTTTATTATTCCGACATTGACATAATAGCAGTTTCCCATTTCTAATTAAGCTTATACAACAAGCTTTTTATAGGACTTTTATGACTGTTGGAGGCTTCCACGCCTCTTGAAGGGAAGCTTCTCTTGATAGGAGGCTTCCCAAGCAGCACAAGTTGAGCAAATCTGGTTACAGTAGCCATATTGTGACTGAATCCGGTGATATATAAGTTACTGTGATCGATGTGCAATATGAGTAATGCTGAGCCTTCAGAAACAAAGCTTCCAAGCCCCTTGAAAGAAGAATTCTTAGCCTCTTGAAGGGAAGTCTCCGAAATTTCTCTAAAAGAGCCTTCCGATTCTCCTAAAAGGACCTTTCCGAGTCTCCTGGAAGAACCCTTTTGAGTTCTCTGAAAGTAGGCTTCCAAGCCTCTTGAAGGAAGACTTTTGACCCTCTTGAAGGAAGGCTTCCAAGCCTCTTGAAAAGAGACTTCCAAGTCTCTTGAAGGGGGCTTCTGAGCTTCTTGGAAGGCGGCTTTCGAGCCACTTAGAAGGAGGCTTGGAAGCCTTCCTCTTGAAAGGAGCTTCCCGATTCTCTTGAAAAGTGGCTTCCGGGCCTCTTGAACGGAGGCTTCTGAACCTCTTGAAACGAGGTTTCCGAACCTCTTGAAAGGAGTGCTTGAAGTCTCTTTAAAGATATCCTTCGAGGCTCTTAAAGGTGGCAACCGAGGATGCTTCCAAGCCTTTTAAAGGAAGGCTTCCGAGCCACTTAAAAGAAAGCTTTCTAGCATCTTGAAAGAAGGCTTCCAAGCCTCTTGAAAGAAAACTTCCGCGCCACGTGAGAGGAGGTTTCCAAGCCTTCAAGAGGCTTCCGAGCCTCTTGAAAGGAGTTTCCCAAGTTTCTTGAAAGGTGGCTTCCGGACCTCTTCAAAGAAGGCGTCTGAACCTCTTCAACGAGGTTTCCGAGCCTCTTGAAAGGAGTCCTTGAAGCCTCTTTAAAGGAATCCTTCGAGCCTTTTGAAAGGTGGCAACAGAGCATCTAGAAAAGCTGTTTCTGAAATTTCTTGAAATTACGCAAGAATTATGCGCCTCTTGCAGGGAAGTTTCCGAACTTCTTGAAAGAAGCCTTCCGAGTCTGCTGAAAGTAGCCTTCCGTGCCTGTTAAAAAAATGCTCCTAAGCCTTGTGAAGGGAGGCTTCCGAGTATCTTCAAAGAACCTTCCGAGCCTCTTCAAAGAGCCCTCCTTCCGAGCATCTAGAAAGGCCATTTCTGAACATCTTGAAAGTACGCATGAATTCTGTACTTCTTGCAGAGGCTTTCGAGCCTCTTGAAAGAAGGCCACTGAGCATCTTAATATGCGGCTTTCGAGCTACTTAAAAGGAGGCTTTTGAGTCACTTAAGAAGACTTTTGAGCATCTTGAAAGGACGCCTCTGAGCCTCTTGAAGGAAAGCTACCAAGTCTCCTAAAAGAGAATTCCGAGCCTATTGAAAGGACGATCCCGAATTCCGAGCCTCTTGAAAGTCCCTTCCTAATCTCTTGAAAGGAGCTTCCCAAGTTTCTTGAAAGAAGGCTTCCGGGCCTCTTGAAAGGAGGCTTCCGAACCTTGTCATAAGACGAGTTTGAACTATTCCATTTATTTCTACTACTTTAAAGTAGTGGAATTAAATGGAATAGTACAAACTCGTCTTATGACAAATAAATACATTCCACTGAAAGCTTAAAATGATTTTCGTATCTTCCGAACCTCATTAAACGAGGTTTCCGAGCTTCTTGAATGGAGACTTCCGAACCCCTAGAACAGAGGCTTCCGCACCTCTTGAAAGGAGGATTCCGAGCATCTCATAAGGACGTTTCTGAGCCTCTTGAAAGTATGCTTCCAAGCCTCTTGATAGAATAATTCTAAGCCTCTTGAAGAGAAGCCTTTTAAGCCTTTTGAAGAGAAGCCTTTTAAGTCTCCTGAAAAAAAGCCTTCCGAGCCCTCTGAGCCCCGAGCCCCGCTTCTCGAAAAGAGGATTCCGAGCCTCTTGAAGGGAGACTTTCGAGCCTCTTGATAAGAGGCTCCCGAGCATATTGAAAGGCGGCTTTCGAACCACTTAAAAGCAAAAGCTTCTTGAAAGTACGCGTTTGAGCCTTTCGGAAGAAGGCTTCTAAGCCTCTAAAAAGAAAAAAAAGAAGAATTCCGACCCTCGTGAAAGGGTGCTTCTGAACCTCTTGAAAGGAGGCCTCGAAGCCTCTTGATAGGAATCTTTCGAGTCTCTTGAAAGGAGACTTCCGATCCTCTTGAAAAGATGATTCCGAGCCTCTTGAAAGGAGGCTCCCGAGCTGCTTGAAAGGGGGCTTCCGAGAAGCCTAGTAAGATACTTGCAGTTGCATATTTTCAACATACATTTTGTTTCAAACAGATAGATTGCCTTAAATATTCTTATCTTTTGTTCACTAGACGCATTGTCCTTTTGATTTTTCTTCATACACTTCATACAATGTTTTGAAATAGAAAAAAAGATACAAAATCATCATATTTTTATCAATAAATTTTGAATGGATTTGTAATACGTCCGCCATTACGCATTGTTGTCGGAGGTACCCCATGGAGCCAGTGAACGTACCCCCAGGGGTACATTTACCTCAGATTGAGAACAGCGGCTCTAGTATAACAATCTTTCATGTAATTTGAACTTCCGCACTTCAATAGTAATTTAAGTATCTAGTTGCAAATAAATATAATTCAGCACAAGGCTTGCCTAGTTAGATAAATAGTGCTAATAGTTGCTCATATTATTTTCTTTTTTTTTCAATGACGACAAATGGTCCAGTCTGATTAGTCTTCACCTCATCGTTCTAGCCAAAAAAAATCAAATTGGGGCTGAAACATGTTAAATATCAGCACAGCACATGCTTCCGAAATGGACAAATCGATATTAGTTTTGGGAAAAAGAATTCAAGTGTCTTGAATGAACTCGAACTGTCAACCTCCTGCTCTCTAGATTGGCGTGATAACCCCAAAAAAAAACAAGACATTTTAATTCTAATGATACACTGGTGGTATTCGTAACATAGAACAAATATCTTGAAATGATTTCCATACCTATTATTGTCTTCTTCAAAGATAGTCTTCAAAAAATTGAATTGTCCTCTTGTACCATGGTATAAGCACCACAAATGTGTCCTTAATATAAGGTTCAATGTCCACGTGGCGTCGCTTTCCGACGCTGCTTGCAAATGGTGTTTAATGGACGCAAGTGTGCATTGGAAAAAAGCGGTAACCCAGCGTGGGCGCACCGATGCACATCTACGTTATTTTGACGCTACGTTCACGTGGCGTTGAAAAACGCTACGTGAGCATTGGCCCTAAAGGTCACGTTTGCGGAAAAGCCGTTTTTTTCTGCAAATTGTGTACCTTTCGGATGCTTGAGCACACATTCTTTATATCGTGAACTTAACACACAAAACGTTCCCAGAATCGGGCTTGGCGGATTGTGTATACAGTCAAACCTCTAAGAGTCGATATTGAAGGGACCATCGACTCATGGAAATATCGAGATGTGGAAAAGAAAATCCTTGGAAAGCTCTTTGGATGGACCATCACAGTAACCCAGAAAATATTTTTTAGTACGGAATAATTTGCTTCCATGAGTCGACATCGAGTCATAGAACATTAACTCATGGAGGTTTGACTGTAGAGTGTGTATCAATCACTTAATGCAATTCCAATTACTTGCCTGGCTGAGGCATTTGACATGTGTGACCGTTCTTCGCATCAGTCTCGATGTGCTCAGACGACTAATGACGGTAGAAAACCGACACGTATTTATTTATTTATTCAGTCAATTTCTCTAATCCACGAGGTTTCGACGGCTGCTGACTCCAACTCTGCATCGTGAGACGATCCATTGCCCAGCGTCACGACTGATCGTGACCATCGCCCAGAAGCGGCTAGCTCTTCTTTTCCTTTCAATCGCTACTTCCGCCGTGCATATCACAATACCACAATGGATCTCCTTTTGCGAATGCCGTACTGATTTGCCGACAGATCTTTCACGCCTTTTGATTACGAAGTTAGTCTGTTGAGGACAATCCTCTCGAGCAACTTTTCAGTCGTGTCGATCAGGCATATGGGCCTCCAGATGGTTTTTCCAGTTTGTGTCATGTTGAGGAAACAGTACCTCAATGATCCTTTTCAGTCTCCTCTCTAGAGGCCTTTTGGAAAGGTGTGGGGCGCTCCTCTGGTCTTAGTTATTACCACCTTGTATGCAAAACGCTAGACGTCTGGTCACATTATCTTCATGAGAATCCGATGATCGCCGGGTGTCATGGTCCGCATCGGCCCGCACAGATCTACAGATCTACTCAAATGTCGACTTCCTCGCTGCTGAATTGGGAATTTAACTCCTTGCTAACTTTCCCTCCAGGCGCGGCTTCCAGCATTCACGGGTCCCACATTCGAGAACGATTATACCGGGGCCAAGTTCTCCACTGCCGGAAATTACCGTGAAGTCATTAGCGGTTAGCTTGTCCACCGAAATGAACTTTTATAGAACATTTTGATGTTGGCTTTCTCAGGCTAATTTAATTAAGATGGCTCGTTTGGCATAGCCCGACGTTTCGGTCCCGTGTATTGGACCTTTTTCAAGGGATAAGCTGTCGGCCGACTCTCGTTACATACGGAATGAATGTCTTAACTGGGTAGTTGAAGCTTCTTGTAGTTGCATTACCATAGGCGTAACTAGAGTCTCGGTCTAGGGGGGCCAAAAGGCACCAGCCAGTGGGATGTAATTTTCAAAGGCGATTTGTTAAAGCACATGCGCATGGATTGCAATAGAAATTGTTTGACTAAGTTTATCGCTCATTCGTCCTAGAAGTAACATAAAAAAATCATGAATAATACACAATTGATTTCCAATGATGCTGTGATTGTTTCCAAAACGCTGTGTTCTGTCATCAGCTTGTCTTCTCCATATTACTAAATGTGGAGAACTGTGTAATCTAAAGATTCAAGAATCTTCCTTCTGGAATTATCTATAAATTAAATTCGATATGGAGTATATTTCTGAAAGTTTTTCAACATTTCCATGATTACTTAATGCATAAAGATCTCGATTTTTTTGAAACTTGAAATTTTGATACTCTTTTAGATGTGGAAATAGAATTCTACGAAATTTTGTCATAATCAATATAAAGGTTCATGCAATTCCAAAATGTAGGGAAGGGGGGGCAATATGCCTTAGCTAAGCAAAACACTGCTCTATTGTCTTATTTGTAACGCTATTCATGGGTATTTTTACATTATGCATCAGTTAAACAAGATAGCTAGTTGATGCCATTCAAAATTGTCAAAATCTCAATCATACTGATAATATTCACATTTCAAAAAAGTGGTGATATTCTGTTGCCGGAGAAACTCATGAGGCAAAACGCCTTGCTTTAGCTAATGACTCCCTACTAGGAACAAAAGTACCACGCGTCGGCGAATCAGCATTCTAGTATGGATAGTCCGTGGAGACGCAAGTACTTTGTAGGTTAATGCCACTAGGGCGTTTTGCCTCTGCCATAAATATGTTAGATGTTTCTTCAAAAATGTGGAAATTTTCGGTTTTCCGACAACTTCCCATACACTATCTTTTTGAAACTTTCTTCGCCTATCCTACATAATTTTAGATCTAGTTTTATTACGGACATGTTAATGACGGTAAATGAGGGGAAACTACAAAAGAAAATTTTGCCATCAGGGGGGGCGTTGGGGCTCTTCCCAATTCCAAATAGGGAAGGGGGGCAATATGCCCCAGCTAAGCAAAACACTGCTCTATTGTCTTATTTGTAATGCTCATGGGTATTTTTTACATTATGCATCAGTTAAACAAGACAGCTAGTTGATGCCATCTAAAAATTGTCAAAATCTCAATCATACTGATAATATTCACATTTCAAAAAAAAGTGGTGGATATTCTGTTGCCGGAAAACTCATGATAAAACGCCTTTTTTTAGCTACAGTCTTGTATCAAAGTACCACGTCGGCGAATCAGCATTCTAGTATGGATAGTCCGTGGAGACGCAAGCATTTTGTAGGTTATTGCCACCAGGCGTTTTGCCTCGCCAAAATGTTAGATGTTTCTTCAAAATGTGGAAATTTCGGTTTTCCGACCTTCCATACACTATTTTGAAAACTTCTTCGCCTATCCTACATAATTTTAGATCTAGTTTTGTTACGGACATGTTAATGACGGTAAATATGAGGGAAACTGTTAAAAAGGCGTTTTGCATCGGGGTTGGGGCCTCTTCCTATACTATAATGCTGAAGTAGTTAAGTACCGATGGAACACTAAATTTGGAATCCTGTAAAAGTGTTTTTTATGAGTCACAAATTCCATGAGTCATGAGTGTATGAAAGTCATAAATCAAATTCCAGAATAACATATGGCTTTTGTGAATTTTGACGTTAGAAAGAAACTGTCTCTTTATTATGGTTTTTCTGAATTAGGTGAGAGGAATTTCTCTGCAAAAATCAAAGAGACTTGAGAAGCCAAACCAAATCGATCTGAATTGTGCTGCAAAAGAAATGTTTTCTGATACGAACTGGTTTCTTTAAATCTAATTTTTTTATCCTAAAAACAAATTCTTCAACTTAAAGTAAAGGCACAAAAGATGATCATATGAAATCGCCAAAAAATTAAAATGGAACAAGATCTTTTGAGGATTATAAAATATTTCTTTAATGCAATCAGCATTATGAGTGCGAAGGTTGCCTAAGTTTTTGTCCTTCAATACTTTCAATGGAATGCGTTGTTGATTTTCAAAGACAAAGATTCTTGAGTTTTATAATTTCATATCTTCTCTGTGCCAGAATTATATAGCGAGAGCAAAAAACTTCGCCAGGGAATTCTGATCAACTGTTTTGCGGCATACCGAAAAGAATGGTCGTTCGAAATTTCATTGACCGGATTTGTGTACATGTGCTCATTTTGATGTAGTTGCTTCAGTCTTTTTTTGAAGCGGATGGTAGTTTTAATAGAACAGAAGTATTTATATCTTAGTCACAATTTTATATTTTTAGTGTTTCTGCGACCAGGATAAAAGTCAACCCAAATGCAGAACAAATTCTATTATTTTAAGCTAGCAACTTGAATTAGAAGCAGCATTGATTTTAGCTTAAAAATCGAGAAAATATTCCCGAGGTCCAACTTAAATGTTTTGATGCTTTGGCTGAACAAATGGTCATAGATGTGGATAACGCAAACAAAAAAATATGTTTATAAGAATTCATAATCAAAATTAAGAAATATGTAGGAAATATGTAAAATGAAATAAAGCAGACTAGTTGGAATTACTTTTCTAAGAATTTTCTGGGGGGCCTAAAGTAGGTCTGGAGAGGCCAGGCCCCCCTGGCCCCCCCCTTATTATATTGCATAATGTGCCATTACATTTGTAAAAATTAATTAGAAGACAATATTCACTTGCACATAGACATAATGCATACACAACAGCGGTACTAAACGGTGGGTTTAAGACCTTCATGTGACAGCTTCAGATCCCACTGTCAATAATCCACAAAATCTCCTGAAGCGACTTCGAGCCAAGTTAAGCACATCATTGGCATTCTTCATCGCCTACTTGGCATCATTTTGCTTTTTTCGAACCTCTTTCGTTGTTCATTACTTTTCTTTCTGCAAGCGACAGCAAACGGCGGCTATTTCCACTTGCATATTTCACGGCTTTCTACAATGGAAACTCCTTCGGCTTTAGTGTATGTCAACACCATTTTTCTTAACCGGCATCTAGTGGCTCTGTCATGTTTTATGTCGTTTCGGTTTTAAACCTGGGTCCAGGTCCATTACCCCTCTGACTCCTGAATAACCGAAACGAAAAACGAATCAGGATCGAGTCAATATGATGGGTGATGAGTGAGAACTCAAGCCCTATCATGTGTTTTGTTTTCAATTCATACTTTTATCAGCTGGCAGAAAAGTCAGATATATTTTATCTATTAAATTTTGCTATATTAGGTGTTATTTATTTTTTTCTTGTTTTATGAATTATGGGGAAAAATCAGACGTTTCTTCTGTTAATTACGTTTAATGACTAAAATGACTTTATTAATCAAGCTATTAATCCATCAATAAATTCAATGTGATTTAGGAGCTTGTCAGATAAATGACGACAGCAATGTGGATTGCCGTAGAAAGTAAATTATATGCCAATCCGTGTTTCCTGATAAGCTATTATACTGATTCTATATGGCTTTTTTTGGGTAACAGTGATTGTGTTACGAAATAGATTTGAATTATCAATTCATGTCACTGAAATGGAGCAGAACAAGAAAAATATGGGAAAACACTGTAAAAACAAAATTTATTTAGATTTGGTGCCTTTATTTTAAAAAACAAAGAATCAAATCGTACAAGTGAGTTGAACAGCATTCTTTTTGCTACATTTGCATATCTTTCTTCTATGTGATTTTTCTCCCCCAGAGGGGGACCCTTTGGGATACAAATTGCGATTTCGTCAAAACTGCACAAACCAAATATACCAAAAAAGGAGGTGCAAATAATTTTTTCACTACAAAATCTAAAGCAGGAGATTGGAAATGATCAATGGAAATAAATATGTTTTTGTCGGTCTTTTTAACGAATTACAATTAAAAACCTTTCTTCCACTCAAAAATTATGCACAATTCGTATGAAAACTGTTCCTAAATTTGTTGAAGGCAATATAGTGAACGCTAAAGCCCTTTATAAATAGTTAATGCCAGAGGTTAATACATTATGTGTATACAATATATGATTCTTCAAATCCATAACCTGTTGAACAAATTATGCACATAACTGCATATTAATGAATAAAATAATGGTAAAGAACATTTGGTATATAAATAACTTGATAGCGGCAGATACTCTGGTACGCTATTTTCCCATTGATAGAGCAATTATACCTCAAAGTATGAACGAATATATACAACGTAAATAGTGAAATAAATAGCAGCTACCTTCTCGTCACTGCAAGATTTTATAAATCACATTTTCAACAAAATGTTCAACCCTTATTTTTGTTTTAGTAATGGAGCTACCATCTGAGAGTAATCGAAGTGAAAAATATGCTCGGATATCTGAATCCGATTCACCAATTTCCAGAGAAACTTTGAAGACAGCACATTAAGGATATTAAATAATCAATTTTTGCGTGGAAGACAGCAACAAAATTGATAAAATGTTGATAAAATAAAATTGATGAAAACAAATGTAACAAACAAAATGAAATACCCATCCGTGTCTTCTGCGTTTTCATTTCTTCCATATTAGCGTAAACATGAACACCAGTTTTGATACAGTTTGTGTTCGAGAATGTAAATTGGTGGAATCTAGGTTGGATCTCGATACATCGGCACAGCGAATCTTATTCATTTTGGGTCGGATCTGGTGCGGATCGCGGATCCAACCTGAACGAATAACTCGAACGTTTTGAGCGAAGCTGTTACAGAGCGGATCCGGTGCAGAACTAGGTTCGACCCAGCAATAACCGGAAAACGACATTAGTAATGTCTATCAGATCCGGCCATTTGGATGCCACGGCAGACAACACTTATAGAATCTACAATGGTAGGAATGATCAGAACACGTGCATCGAAACTCCATGGAGGAACTGTGCAAATTCTCCCAAGATGACACTACCCGGTAGGCATTGTTTGCTTGGAATCGGAAACGCTAGAACAACGGCGTGGGACCATTCAACAAGCTGTTACTTGCTGTTACAAGGTGCTAAATGGTGAAATAGACTCTCCGAATGTTCGCAAGGTTGTCTCTGAATCCTCCTAACAGGATGACAACTGGTAAATCCTTTCATCAATAAGTGCGCCTTCTAATGATGTGACCTACTTGTTTGGAGTTTGGTATGTCTCCGTCAGTATTTAGACAGAAAATACGTTCTATGTGCCCAATCGATAAGTTTAAAGTAGTTGAAATTGCATCTATTTTGACTTCTGTCAAAATAAATGCAACTTCAACTCAAAAAATTTAATTCAAAAATAGAAAAAGGGCTAGATGTCCTGACAGAGTACTGTCACCAGCTGGAAAGATATGCATCAACGTGGTGAAGTCTCAGACTCATCATCTTCCCTCATTCTTAATCCCCAGACTTAGTGATGAACCTCAAATAATTGGAAAAATCACTCGAAATGTCAAATTGAAGAAAGATTCGAACAAAACTGTTACCAATTGCAACGTTTGGCTGTGGTGTTACTGCTGTAACCACATTGATCGTCGACCTCTGTCACGGAAGAACAAATTGCGTCTACAAACAATTCGTACCTCCTGTTGATTTGATTTGATTTATTTGATGGTAGGCAGCATGACCACTAGCTTATTCTAAAAATACGTACATATCCATTGGTTATTCAACTGAAACACTACGACTACAGTATTAATGTTTGAGCCTTTGTTCTCTAGGCGCATATGCTGCCCCAGGGCTTATTATGCATTATGCCCAACGGTAACAGTACATTGTGCCCAAAACAGTCATTGCCAGGTCTAAATCCTCAAAAGAGTGCAAAATAAGTTTCAGCGCATGTTCATTGACAAAACTTGATTTTCTACGGTCTCACAAAGAAGTGCTGCCAAATTTTATCGTGCACACACCTTGTAAACTCAACGATGTCCAGTTAATCCCCATCCCTCAGACATAATCTTCGAAAATGAGAGACGTCATCGTACACTTTCGGACGGTCATCGTGTTGGCTTCTATGTGGTACCGCTTAATCGCCTCTCGTACGAAAGGCGAAACGAGCAGACCTGCTTCACCGTTGCAATTGTCCCCCCATCAAAAATCATTTCCACTTGAGCCACCCTTCCACATTGGTGTAGATAGAAAAATGCAGAAGCGAAGCAAAACTCAAGAAAATTACGCTTTAATTGATCTCTCGAAAATGTGATTTATTGCCTGTGGCGCGAAGGAAACGAAGCATGCTGGCAGAAGCTTTCCCGGCAGCAATTCCTGCTTCTAACACTATTACCTGATTTTTTTCTCTATGTTTGTCACTGAATTTGGAAATTTCGTTTTCTTGATATCTTTGACAAAAAGAATTTTTGTAAGAAAGAAAGTTATTTTACATCTTATCTCAACATGTGAAAAAACAGCCAGTTAATTCATTCTAGATATACTATCCCATTATACTATTAGAATTAAAATTTATTTAGAGCTTCTGAGCGGAATGTCTTCAGCTTCGCATATGTCAAAAGATTGTACCTTTACAGTTTCGTATTTCGACCTCAGCAACCTCTACTCAACTTTGATTTAATAAAGCAATAAGTTGATTTAATAAAGCAATGGAAGCTATAAACATCCTTTTCCATTTGGCGAGTACGCATCAAGTGCTTTTTTTTTTTTTCAACGTAAACTATATCTAAGAGGAAGGCAATCGAATACAAGGTATAAAATAAAAAAAAAACAAAATTGGGGACCGTCACGAAATTATGTAAGATTTTAAACGTCATTAGCGCTTTTTTCTTTCAATGGATTTTCGAGATTTATATATCATTTGACTCGGAAATTCTCCACCAATTTACCATTAATTGTAACGTTTTATTGTCAACTTTAACCTTCCTAAGTGCCAAAAAAAAAAACTCACACGAACGGTGTTCGGGTCACATTGACCCGGATTTGACATAGCATTATTTCAGGCATTTCTCAGCCAAATTAACATTATTATCTTCCTACTCAAAATAATCGTCAGCTCATACATTTTCCATCGGCCACACTTACATCTTGTAATCGTTGGAGGAAGGATCGTCAGTTGACCACTTTTATATGCACGAAAATCGCGCATGAATTTTATTGATGATTTTTCTTAAAAATGTACCCAATACTATTTCAGAGATGACGAATAATGAATGCAGACAACATTTGTACAGAGATGTTCGAGGTTCTCCAAACCATTTTTGGGATTTCAGAGCCTTGGTCTACCAGGGTCACTCTACGCTTTGGTACGAAAACCAATAGCACACCAGGTCTACCAAGACAACTGACTTGATATCGTCAATAATGTTTCGGTCAATACATGGTTGGTGTCTTAGAAGCTGCATGATTTACGATCTAGATATGTCCAAACCGAATGTTCCAAGTTCTACAAATCATTCTATAGTTTGGATCAATTGATCTACTATGTCGAGTGGGCGCATTACAAAGACTATAGTAACCCATACATGTCCTTAGAAGCCATGCGCATCATTTACGATTTAGATGTGTCCTAACCGGATGTTCTAAGTTTTCCAAACTATTCTAGAGTTCAGACCAATTGGTCTACCAAGTCAACTGAGCTCAATACAAAGCCAATAACAAGCCATGTTGTCCATACAGGTCCTTAGAGGCCATATGCATGATTTACGATCTAGATATGTCCAAACCGGATGCTCTAAGTTCTATAAATCATTCTGGAGTTCAGATTTATTTATATACCATGTCAACTAGGCCCTTGAGGACATATGCATGATTTACGATCCAGTTTTTCTCGAACCGGATGTTCTAAGTTATCCAAATCATCCTTGAGTTCAAACCAATTGACTCTCTAAATCATTCGTGCGTCGTTTCTGGCAAAGCTTCCTCCAAGAGCTGTTTTTCGTCATACCTCCGTTTCACACACCGGTGTAGTTTATTCTCTGCTACCGTTATTTCGTTAAATCGTTTTCTATTTGAACGTATAGCTGCTACGAGCATGCGGCTCATGACCTGGTTTTCCACATCTGTCGCTCTTTGTCACTCCATATCAAACAAACCTTTCCATTGGTTTCCTTGTGTGATACCAGGTACCACTGTGGCTGTTGTATTGACTGCCTCGTGGACCTAATGCCACAGTGCAATCAAATTGGCTCCTGTTGTGTGTCCTTCGATTCGTTCATCAAGTTTAAGAGCGAATTGCGAAACGCCCTGGCCCGACAGTCGCTGTATGTTTCACTGCATTGTCTTCCCAGTCCACACAAAATTGTGTATATCTATTGCAACTTAAGATGCTAAAGTGGAGGCGATATACGCACATATTGTATGGGGTAGTGCACTCATATGGTCTCCACTTTGGCATCTTTTACACGATCTTGTGTTGACTGGGTTGCGTTTTGAGTCTTGAGCGAATCCTACATACCACCTGATAATAAGGCTCCAGTCAGCTGCCCCTGCAGAGGAAGAAGGAAGGAAAAGGCAGAAGAAGAAGAAAGCAAAAAGAAGGAAAAAGAAAGAATAAGAAAAGAAAGAAAGAAGAAGAAGGAAAAGGAGGAAGAAAGAAGGAAGAGAAGAAAGAAAAAAAGAAGAAAGAAGGAAGAAAAAAAGAAAGAAGAAAGAAGAAGGAAGAATGAAGGAAGAAAGAAAACAGGAAGAAGGAGAAAGGAAGAAGAAAAAAAGGACGAAGAAAAGAGGAAGAAAGAGGAAGATGATAAGAAGAAAGAAGGACGAAGAAATTAAGAAGAAGGAAGAGGAAGATGGAAAAAGCGAAGGAAAATGGAAGAAGAAAGATGGAAAAAGAAGGAATAAGGAAAAAGGAATCAAAAGAAGGAAGAAAAAGGGAAAATGGAATAAGGAAAAAGAAAGAAGGAAGGAAGAAGGAGAAGAAGAAGGAGGTAGAAAGAAGATGAAAGGAAAATAAATAAAGGAAGAAGGATGAAGAAAGAAGGAAAAAAGAAAGAAGGAAGAAGAAAGAAAGAAGAAGAAGAGGAAAAAAGAAGAAGGAAGAAGAAGAGAAAGAAGAAGGAAAAAGGAGGAAGAAGGAAGAAAGAAAAGGACGAGAAAGAAGGTAGAAGGAGAAGGAAAAGGAAGAAGAAAGAAGGAATGCGGAGAAAGAATAAAGAATAAAGAAAGAAGAAGCAAGAAGGAAATGAAGAAGAAGAAGGAAGAAAGAGAATGAAAAGGAAGAAGGGAAAAGAAAGAAGAAAAGATGGAGAAGAAAGAACAAAAAGGGGAGGGGAAAAGGAAAAGGAAGAAGAAGATTTACAAAGAAGAAGGAAGAAGAAAAACTAGAGAAAGGAAAAGAAAAGGAAGTAAGAAAGAAGAAGGAAGAAGAACGAAGTAAGAAGGAAGTCTCTCGTTCTCAGGATTTTTCTCTGCACTTTCGCTTCTCACTCTTACTTCTTCACTACTCGTAATCAGAGGGTCATTTGTTTTAACTATTCGGCCAAACGGCATTCGACCAAATCCGTGACACCCATTCAGTTGACTGAAATTTTTATTTCTGACATTGACATAATGGCAGTTTCATTCCTAATTGCTTATACAATGCTTTCTATAGGACTTTTATGACTATTGGAAGCTCTGCGTTCACGCCTCTTGAAGGATGCTTCCGAGTTCTTTGATAGGAGGCTTCCCAGCACAAGTTGAGCAAATCTGGTTGCAGTAGCCATATTGTGACTGAATCCAGTGATATATAAATACTGTGATCGATGTGCAATAGTGTGATGTTGAGCCTGCAGAAACAAAGGTTCCAATCCCTCGAAAGAAAATTAGCCTCTTGAAGGGAAGTCCCTCAATTTTCTAAAAGAGCCTTCGATTCTCCTAAAGGACCTTCTGAGTCTCCTGGAAAGAGCCTTGAGTTCTCTGAAAGTAGGCTTCCGCCTCTTGAAGGAAGACTTTGACCCTCTTGAAGGGAAGGTCAGCCTCTTGAAAGGAGACTTCAAGTCTCTTGAAGGGGCTCTGAACTTCTTGGAAGGTGGCTGAGCCACCAGAAGAAAGCAAGCCTTCCTCTTGAAAGGAGCTCTCCTGATTCTCTTGAAAATGGCTTCTCTTGAACGGAGGCTTGAACCTCTGCAACGAGGTTTCTGAGCCTCTTGAAAGGAGTCCTTGAAGCCCTTTAAAGATATCCTTCGAGGCTCTGGGTGGCAACTGAGGATGCTTCAAGCTTTTAAAGGAAGGCTTGAGCCATTAAAAGAAAGCTTTAGCATCTGAAAGAAGGCTTCCAAGCCTCTTGAAAGAAAACTTCCGAGCCTCTTGAAAGGACGCTTCCAATCCTCCTGAAAGAGTCTTCTGAGCCTCTTGAAAGGAGTTTCCCAAGTCTCTTGAAAAGTGGCTCTGGACCTCTTCAAAGAAGGCGTCTGAACCTCTTTAAACGAGGTTTCGAGCCTCTTGAAAGGAGTCCTTGAAGCCCTTTGGAATCCTTCGAGCCTCTTGAGGGCAAAATCGCATCTAGAAAAGCTGTTTCTGAACTCTCGAAATTACGCAAGAATTATGCGCCTCTTGCAGGGAAGTTTCCGAACTTCTGAAAGAAGCCTGAGTCTGCTGAAAGTAGCCTTCCGTTCCTTTTTAAAAAAATGCCCTAAGCCTTGTTAAGTGAGGCTTCAGTATCTTCAAAGAACCTTCCACTCTTCAAAGAGCCCTCCTTCCATACGAAAGGCCATTTCTGAACATCTTGAAAGTATGTAATTGTACCTCTTGCAGAGGCTTCCGAGCTCTTGAAAGAAGGCCACTGAGCATCTTAAGATGCGGCTTGACTACCAAAAGGAGGCTTTTGAGCCTAAGAAGACGTTTGAGCATCTTGAAAGGACGCCCTGAGCTCTTGAAGGAAAGCTCAAGTCTCCTAAAGAGAATTCGAGCCTATTGAAAGGACGATTCCAAATTGTCTTGAAAGTCCTTCCTAATCTCTTGAAAGAAGCTCCAAGTGTTCTTGAAAGAAGGCTTCCGGGCCTCTTGAAAGGAGGTTCGAACTTGATCAAAGAGAGTTTGTCCTATTCCATTTAATTTACTACTTTAAAGTAGTGGAATTAAATGGAATAGTACAAACTCGTCTTATGACAAGAAATACATTCCACTGAAACTTAAAATGATTTTCGTATCTTCCGAACCTCATTAAACGAGGTTTCGAGCTTCTTGAATGGAGACTTGAACCCTTGAACAGATACTCTGCACCTCTTGAAAAGAGGATTCCGAGCATCTTATAAGGACGTTTCTGAGCCTCTTGAAAGTATGCTTCCGCTCTTGATAGAATAATTCTAAGCCTCTTGAAGAGAAACCTTTAAGCCTCTTGAAGAGAAGTCCAAGTCTCCTGAAAAAGCCTTGAGCCCTCTGAGCCCTGAGCCCGCTTTCTCGAAAGAGATTCGAACCTCTGAAGAGACTTTCGAGCCTCTTGATAAGAGGCTCCCGAGCATTGAAGGCGGCTTTCGAGATCACTTAGCAAAAGCTCTTGAAAGTACGCGTTTGAGCCTCTTGGAAGAAGGCTTCCAAGCCTCGAAAATAAAAAAAGCAGAATTCCGACCCTCGTGAAAGGGTGCTTCTGAACTCTTTGAAAGAGGCCTCGAAGCCTCTTGATGGAATCTTCGAGTCTCTTGAAAGAGACTTCCGATCCTTGAAAAGATGATTCGACCTCTTGAAAGGAGGCTGAGCTGTAAAGGGGCTTGAGAAGCCTAGTAAGATACTTGCTGCGTTGCATATTTTCAACATACATTTTTTTAAACAGATAGATTGCTCTTAAAGATTCTTATCTTTGTTCACTAGACGCATTGTCCTTTGATTTTTCTTGAATGAAATGAAAAAACAAATCATCATAACTTTATCTAAATTTTGAATGGATTTGTAACGTCCGCCATTACGCATTGTTGTTGGATATACCCATGGAGCCAGTGAAGATACCTCAGGTACATTTACCTCAGATTGGGAACAGGCTCAAGTATAACAATCTTTCATGTAATTTGAACTTCCGACTTCAATAGTAATTTAAGTATCTAGTTGCAAATAAATAATTTAAGAGGTTGTAGTTAGATAAATAGTGCTAATAGTTGTTCATATATTTTTCTTTTTTTTAATGACAAAATGGTCCATTCAGTCTTCACCTCATCGTTCTAGCCAAAAAATCAAATTGGGGCTGGAACATGTTAAATATCAGCACAGCACATGCTTCTGAAATGGACAAATTGATATTAGTTTTGGGAAAAAGAATTCAATGTCTTGAATGAACTGAACTGTCAACCTCCTGTCTCTAGATTGGGGATAACCAAAAAAACAAGACATTTAATTTATGATACACTGGTGGTATTCACATAGAACAAAATCTTGAAATGATTCCACCTATTATTGTCTTCTTCAAGATAGTCTTCAAAAATTGAATTGTCCTCTTGTACCATGGTATAAGCACCACAAATGTGTCCTTATATGTTCACATGTCCACGTGGCGTCGCTTGCCGACGCTGCATGATGTTTAATGGACGCAAGTGCATTGGGAAAAGCGGTAACCCAGCGTTGCTGTAACGATGCACATCTACGTTATTTTGACGCTACGTTCACGTGGCGTTGAAAAACGCTACGTGAGCATTGGCCCAAAGGTCACGTTGCGGAAAAGCCGTTTTTTCTGCAAATTGTGTACCTTTCGGATGCTTGAGCACATTCTTTATATCGTGAACTTAACACACAAAACGTTCCCAGAATCGGGCTATGGATTGTGTATAAGTCAAACCTCTAAGAGTCGATATTGAAGGACCATCGACTCATAGAAATATCGAGATGTGGAAAAGAAAATACTTGGAAAGCTCTTTCGATGGACCATCACGTAACCAGAAAATATTTTTTAGTACGGAATAATTTGCCCAGAGTCGACATCGAGTCACAGAACATTAACTCATGGAGGTTTGACGTAGAGTGTGTATCAATCACTTAATGCAATTCCAATTACTTGCCTGGCTGAGGCATTTGACATGTGTGACCGTTCTTCGCATCAGTCTCGATGTGCTCAGACGACTAATGACGGTAGAAAACCACACGTATTTATTTATTTATTCAGTCGATTTCTAATCCACGACACGCGGTTTCGACAGCTGCTGACTCAACTCTGCATCGTGAGACGATCCATTGCCCAGCGTCACGACTGATCGTGACCATCGCCCGAGCAGCTAACTCTTCTTTTCCTTTCAATCGCACTTCCGCGTGCATATCACAATACCACAATGGATCTCCTTTGCGAATGCAGTACTGATTTGTCGACAGATCTTCACGCCTTTTGATTACGAAGTTAGTCTGTTGAGAAATCCTCTCTCCTTTTCAGTCGTGTCAATCAGGCATATGGGCCTCCAGGTGGTTTTTCCAGTTTGTGTCTGTTGAGAAACAGTACCTCAATGGTCCTTTTCAGTCTCTCTCTAGAGGCCTTTGGAAAGGTGTGGCGGCGCTCGTCTGGTCTTAGTTATTACCACCTTGTATGCAAAACGCTAGACGTCTGGTCGCATTATCTTCATGAGAATCCGATGATCGCGGGTGTCATGGTCGCATCGGCCGCAAAGACTGGTATGGATAGATCTACTCAAATGTCGACTTCTCGCTGCTGAATTGAAATTTAACTCCGCTAATCTTTCCTTCAGGCGCGGCTTCCAGCATTCACGGATCCCACATTCGAGAAGGATTGCCGAGGCCAAGTTCTCCACTGCCGGAAATTACCGTGAAGTCATTAGCGGTTAGATTGTTCACCGAAATGAACTTTATAGAACATTTGATGTTGGCTTCTCAGGCTAATTTAATTAAGATGGCTCGTCTTATAGCTGACGTTTCGGTCCGTGTATTGGACCTTTTTCAAGGGATAAGCTGTCGCCGACTCTCGTTAATGAATGTCTTGTTAAGAGAGCTTCTTGTAGTTGTCATTACCATAGGCGTAACTAGAGTCTCGTCTAGGGGGTAGGCACCAGCGGTGGAATTTTCAAAGGCGATTTAAAAGCACGCGCATGGATTAATAGAAATTGTTTGACTAAGTATCGCTCATTCGTCCTAGAAGTAACATAAAAAATCGCGAATAATACAACTGATTTCCCATGATGCTGTGATTGTTTCAAAACACTGTGTCTGTGTCAACTTGTCTTCTCCATATTACTAAATGTGGAGAACTGTGTAATCTAAGATTCAAGAATCTTCTCTGAATTATCTATAAATTAAATTCGATATGAGTATATTTCTTGAAAGTTTTCAAGCATTTCCATGATTTCTTAATGCATAAAGATCTCGATTTTTTGAAACTTGAAATTTTGATATCTTTAGATGTGGAATAAATTAAATTTTGTCATAATCAATATAAGTTCATGCACCAAAATGTAGGGAAGGGGGCAATATGCTAGCTACAAACACTGCTCTATTGTCTTATTTGTAACGCTATTCATGGATTTTTACATTATGCATCAGTTAAACAAGATAGCTAGTTGATGCATCAAAATTGTCAAAATCCAATCATCTGATAATATTACATTTCAAAAAAGTGGTGATATTCTGTTGCCGGAAAACTCATGAGGCAAAACGCCTTTTAGCTGGCAGCTCTAGGGAAAAGTACCACGCGTCGGCGAATCAGCATTCTAGGGATAGTCCGTGGAGACGCAAGTACTTTGTAGGTTCGCCACTAGGGCGTTTTGCTCTGCCAAAATGTTAGATGTTTCTTCAAAATGTGAAATTTTCGGTTTTCCGACCTTCCCATACACTATTTTGAAACTTTCTTCGCCTATCCTACATAATTTTAGATCTAGTTTGTCAGGACATGTTAATGACGGTAAATATGAGGGAAACCGGGTTTTGCATCGGGGCGTTTTGGGGCTCTCTTCCCCATGCTATGCTGAAATAGTTAAGTACCGATGAACACAAATTTGGAATCCTAAAGTGTTTTTATGAGTCATAATCCATGAGTCATAAAATTGTCTGATCAAATCAAATTCCAGAATAAACATGGCTTTGTAGTTACTGACGTTGAAAGAGGCTTATTATGGTTTTCTGAATAGGTGAGAGATTTCTCTGCAAAATCAAAGAGACTTGAGAAGCAACCAAATCGATCTGAATTGTGCTGCAAAAGAAATGTTTTCTGATACGAACTGGTTTCTAAATCAATTTTTTATCCAAAAACAAATTCAACTAAAGTAGGCACAAAAGATGATCCTTATGAAATCGCCAAAAATTAAATGGAACAAGATCTTTTGAGGATTATAAAATATTTCTTTTATAATCCTTGAGTGCGAAGGTTGCCAAGTTTTGTCCTAATACTTTCAATGGAATGCGTTGTTGATTTTCAAAGACAAAGATTCTTAAGTTTTATAATTTCATTCTGCCAGAATTATAGGAGAGCAAAAAGCTTCATAGGAATTTGATCAACTGTTTTGCGGCATACCGAAAGAATGGTCGTTGAAATTTCATTGACCGGATTTGTGCATATGCTATTTTGATGTAGTTGCTTCAGTCTTTTTTGAAGCGGATGGGTTTATAGAACAGAAATATTTATATCTACAATTATATTTTATGTTTCTGCGACCAGGATAAAAGTCAACCAAATGCAGAACAAATTTATTTAAGCAGCAATGAATTAGAAGCGGCATTGATTTTAGCTTAAAATAGAAAATGTTCCGGGTCCATTAATATTTCGATGCTTTGCTGAACAAATGGCAGATGTGATAACGCAACAAAAAAATATGTTTATAGAATTCATAATCAAAATTAAATAGTAGGAAATATGTAAATGAAATAAAACTGACTAGTTGGATACTATTTACTGGTCAAAACTGAGGGGCCAGGCCCCTGGCCCCCTTATTTACGCCAATGTGACATTTGATATTAAAAATTAATTAGAAGACAATATTCACTGCACATAGACATAATGCATACACAACTTGACGGTACTAAACGGTGGGTTTAAGACCTTCATGTGACAACTAGTCCCACTGTCAATAATCCACCAAATTCCTGAAGCACTTCGAGCCGTTAAGCACATCATTGGCATTTTTCATCGCCTACTTGGCTCTTTGCTTTTTTTCGAACCTTTTCCGTTGTTCATTACTTTTCTTCTCCGACAGCAAACGGCTATTTCATGCATATTTCACGGCTTTCAATGGAAACCCTTCAGCAGTGTATGCAACACCATTTTCTTAACCGGCATCTGTGGCTCTGTCGTTTTATGTCGTTTCGGTTTTAAACCTGGGTCAGGTCCGACCCCGACTCTGAATAACCGAACGAAAAACGAATCGGATCGAGTCAGTATGATGGTATAGTGAGAACTGCCCTATCATCTGTTTTGTTTTCAATTCGCACTTTTATCAGCTGGAGAAACAGATATATTTTATCTATTAAATTTTGTTATTAGTGTTATTTTTTTTCTTGTTTTATGAATTATGGGGGAAATCAGACGTTTCTTCTGTTAATTGTTTAATGACTAAAATGACTATTAATCAAGCTATTAATCCATCAATAAATTAATGTGATTAGGAGCTTGTGATAATGACATGTGGATTGCCGTGAAAAAATTATGTAATCCGTGTTTCGATAAACTATTATGCTGATTCTTATATTTTTTGGGTAACAGTGATTGTGTTACAGTAGATTTGAATTATCAATTATGTCACTGAAATGGAGAGAACAAGAAAATATGGGAACACTTTGTAAAAACAAAATTTATTTAGATTTGGTGCCTTTATTTTAAACAAAGAATCAAATCGTAAGAGTTGAACAGCATTCTTTTTGCTATTTGCATTCTTTCTACTATGTATTTTTCTCCCCAGAGGACCCTTTGGATAAATTGCGATTTCGTCAAACTGCAAAACCAAATATACAAAAGAGGCAAATAATTTTCACTACAAAATCTAAACAGGAGATTGAAATGATCAATGGAAATATATGTTTTTGTGGTTTTTAAAGAATTACAATTAAAACCTTTCTTCCATCAAAAATTATACAATTCGTAGAAAACTGTTCCTAAATTTGTTGAAGGCAATACATATGCTAAAGCCTTATAAATGGTTAATGCCAGGTTAATACATTATGTGTATACAATATATATATTCTTCAAATCCATAACCTTGAACAATATGCACATAACTGCAATAATGAATAAAATAATGGAAGAACATTTGGTTATAAATAACTTGATAGCGGCAGATACTCTGGTACGCTATTTTCCATTGATAGAGCAATTATACCTAAAGTATATGAACGAATATACAACGTAATAGTAAATAAATAGCAGCTACCTTCTCGTCACTGATTTTATAAATCACATTTTCAACAAAATGTTCAACCCTTATTTGTTTTATAATGGAGCACCATCTGAGGTAATCAGGAAAAATATGTCGATATCTGAATCGATTCACCATCAGAGAAACTTGAAGACAGTTAAATAAAAATAATTTTTTGTGGAGACAACAAAATTGATAAATGTTGATAAAATAAATTGATGAAAACAAATGTAATAAACAAAATGAAATACCATCCGTGTCTTCTGCGTTTCTTTTCCATTAGCGTAAACATGAACACCAGTTTACAGTTTGTGTTCGAATAGTGAATCTAGGTTGGATCTCGATACATCGGCAGAGCGAACCTCATTCATTTTGGTCGGATCTGGTGCGGATCCGATCCAACCTGAACGAATAACCGAACGTTTTGACAGCTGTTAGAGCGGATCCGGTGCAGAACTAGGTTCGACCCAGCAATAACCGAAAACGAATTGTAATGTCTATCAGATCCCCATTTGAGCCACAGCAGACAACACTTATATAATCTACAATGGTAGAATGATCAGAACACTGGCATCGAAGCTCCATGGAGGAACCATGCAAATCTCCCAAGATACACTACCCGGTAGGCATTGTTTGCTTGGAATCGAAACGCTAGAACAACGGCGGACCATTCAACAAGCTGTTACTGCTGTCAAAGTGCTAAATGGAATAGACTCTCGAATGTTCGCAAGGTTGTTCTGAATCCTCTAACAGGATACAACGGTGTCCTTCATAATAAGTGCCTTCAATGATGTGACCTACTTGTTTGAGTTTGGTATGTCTCTCAGTATTTAGACAGAAAACTAAACGTTCTTTGCCCAATCGATGTTTAAATAGTTGAAATTGATATATTCTGTCAAAAAAATGCAACTCAACTCAAAAATTAATTCAAAAATAGAAAAAGGGCTAGATGTCTGACAGAGTACTTCACCAGCTGGAAGATATGCATCAACGTGGTGAAGTCTCAGACTATCATCTTCCTCATTCTTAATCCCCAGACTTAGTGATGAACTCAAATAATTGGAAAAATCACTCAAATAAATTGAAGAAAGATCGACAAAACTGTTACCAATTGCAACGTTTGGCTGGTGTTGCTGTAACCATTGATCGTCGACCCTGTCACGGAAGAACAAAATTGGTGTCTACAAACAATTCGTACCCTGTTGATTTGATTGATTTATTTGATGGTAGGCAGCATGACCACTAGCTTATTCTAAAATACGTAATTCATTGGTTATTCAACTGAAACTACGACTAATACATGTTTGATTTGTTCTCAGGCATATTGCCCCAGGGCTTATTACATTATGCAAACAGTACATTATGCCCAAACAGTCATTGCCAGTCTAAATCCTCAAAGAGGTGCAAAATAAGTTTAGGCATGTTCATTGACAAACTTGATTTTCACGTCTCTACAAGAAGTGCTGCAATTTTATCGTGCACACCTTTAAATCAACGATGTCCAGTTAATCCCATCCTCAGACATAATCAGAAAAAAGAGACGTCATCGTACACTTCGGACGGTCATCGTGTGCTTCCTGTCGCAACCTGCAGAAACCTGGCGACTTGCAGTTCCATGTTCCCAAGCTTCCAATCGTAATCCTTTATTCGTCGCCTAGGTCTTCGCCGATTATATCGAGTCGCATTATCTCCTTATATTGTTCGCGTAATTATTGGTTTTCCAGGCGGCTTATTGGGCCTGCGCAAACATCCTGTCTCGCCGGAGGGCCGTCGTGTCATGGGGGCTGGTTAGGGGCGTCCCACCTAACGCACACACCAGGACTCTGGGCTTGTGCGCACTTTGAGCAGCACACGGTCGCTTGGCGGAGCCACTGCGCGATTAACGCGCAGCTTTTTAGTAGGAGGTTTAACAGGGCCCACTGTCAAACCCCACCCACATCCTAGGCAGGCGCCACAACTCGCAGATGGCCTGGGGAGGGATCGTCAAGCCCTTGGACATAGTCCCTGCTGTCCCTGAGATAAATCCTTGATAAATTCCGGGAGTACAACTTTAAGACACATCATCTGTTTATTGATTTCATGGCGGCGTACGATTCAGTGAAACGGAATGAACTATTGCAAATTATGTTAGAACAAACTGATACGGCTGTTTTGATAAGAACATTATTTTGAGCTTTTTAGTGGAATGTCTTCACTTGTCATACAGGGGATGGACAAAATAATTAGGATAGGCAAATTTTAGGTAAAATTAGATGTGTTGTAACTACCTTGGTTATCATCCGATTTTGACAATTCAGGCATGCCTGAACTAGAAGAATTAATGCAAGTTTGACGGTATCGTCCATGGAACCGACTATATGGCCACCGGATTCCGGAGATATTCCGGTTTTCGGAGGTAGGTTCAAAACCGTAAATTTGAGAATTGGATATTAGGAGAAGTTGTGAAAGTAAAAATTGAATGTAATATTAGTAACCACAAATGAAGTAGAGCTCTTGCTGATTGGAACCATATATTGAGATTTAAAAGGAATCGGACCAGAATCAAGTGAGACTATGGCCATTTTCTTTAAAATCCGGTTTCGATCGATACTGCATATCAAATGCGCGTCAGGCCACAACTTCATTTGAATCTCGCTTCTTGATAAGATCGTATCCACTATGATTTCATTCTAGAAGGCCTCTTATGTGTCCAAGGATGAAAAAACAATTGGAATAAACGGAATCCTGGAATCGCTGGGATGTCCCCAGGGAACCTGTGGAAGGGACATTTTAGGATTTTACCACCAAAATCAGTCATTCGACTTGGCCTCTTTTTTCATGGTTTTTCGATCAGGAAGCTGAAGTATGAATAGAAAATGGACAATTCCACGAGTTCTGACCACTTCCAGGAACCTACGGATTGGCCCCAGGGAACTCTGTGGAAGGGACATTTTAGTTTACCACCAAAACCAGTCATTCGACGGCTCTTTTCATGGTTTTCGATCAGAGAAAGCAAGAAGTATGAATATAAAAATGGTCCATTGTCGGCTCTGACCGATTCCAGGACCTACAATTGGACCCCAGGGAACCTGGTTGAAGGGGACATTTTAGTTTTTAGCATCAAACCCAGTCATTCAAAGGCCTTCTTTTTCATGGATTTCGACCAGGAAGCGAAATATGCAATTCAAAGAAATGACCATTGACGGCTTTGACCGCTTCAGGACCTACTGATTGCCTTCGAGGATTCTGTGAATGTGGACATTTGGTTTTAGCACCAAAACCAGTCATTCGATTTTTGATCAGGAAGCGAAGTATGAATATAAAATGGTCAATTGACGGTTCTGACCACTTCCAAGACCACGGATTGCTTCCTGGAGAATCTGTGTAAGAGAGACATTTTATTTTAAGCATCATAACCAGTCATTCGACGTCTCTTCTTTCCTAAATGTGGTTTCGATTAGGAATCGAGAAATGAATATAAAACGGACCATTGAGGGCTCTGACCGCTTTCTGGACCTACAGATTGGCCCAGGAAACCTGTGGAAGGGACATATTTAGTTTTAGCACCAAAACTAGTCATACAACGGCTCTGTTTTCATGGCTTTGGATCAGGAAGCAGAGAAGTATAGAGTAGGCAGGTTCCTCGTGTGAGCTATCCGTAGGTCCAGAAAATCGGTCAAGAGCAAACGTCAATGGTCCATTTCTTGTTCATACTTCACATTCTGATTAAAATCCATGAAAAAGAGCCGTCCAATGACAATTCATTTTTTGTGCTAAAACTAAAATGTCTGCTTCCACAGTTCCCCGAGGCAATCCGTAGAAGTCCTGGAAGCGGTCAGATCCATTAATGGTCCAATTATACTCATACTTCGCTTTCTGACTAAAAAATCACGAAAAAAGCCGTCGAGATATTGGTTTTGGTGCTGCAACTTAAATGTTCCTTTTCTACTGGTTTCGAGGAATCTAAAGGTCCTGAGAGCGATCAGAGTCCATCAATGGTCAATTTTATATTAATACTTTCACTTATATATTAAAGAAGAGCTGTCCAGATGAATGATTTTGGTGTAAAACTAAATGTCCCCTCCACAGGTTCCTCGTATAAGGCAACCAATGGGTTCTGGAAGCGAGGTCAAAGCTGTCAATGGTCGCTTTTATATTTATACTTTTGCTTCCTGATCGAAAACTTATAATTAAGAGTTGTCGAATAACTTCGATTTAGTGCTAAAACTTATATGTTTCCTTCCACAGGGTTCCCGGGGGCAATCCTTTGGGTCCTGGAAGCGGTCAGAGCCGATCAATGGACCATTTTTATATTCATACTTCGTTTCCTTGATTGAGGGAAACCATGAAAAAAGAGCCGTCGAACGACTTTGGTTTTGGTGGTAAAACTAACATTTCCCCTTCCACAGGTTCCCGGGGCTCTTAATGCGTAGATCCTGAAAGCGGACAGAGCCAACAATGGACCATTTTATATTCATACTTCAGCTTCCTTGATCGAAAACCATGAAAAAGAAAGCCAACGGAACGACTGGTTTTGGAGAGTAAAACTAAAATGTCCCCCCTTCCACAGGTTCCCAGGGGCCAATGCGTATTAGATCCTGGAAGGCGGTCAGAGGCGACAATGGACCATTTTATTTTTATACTTCGCTTCCTGATCGAAAACCATGAAAAAAGAGCCAGCTTGAACGACTGGTTTTGGAGGTAAAACTAAAATGTCCCCTTCACATCGTTCCCAGGGGCCAATCCGTAAATCCAGGAAGCGATCAGGAACCGTACAAATTGACCATTTTATATTTCATACTTCGCTTCCCTGATCGAAAACCATGAAAAAAAGAACCGTCGAGATGACTGATTTTTGGTAGTACCTTGAACTAAAATGTCCCCTTCAACAGGGTTCCCCAGGGCCAATCCGGGTAGATCCTGGGAAGCGGTCAGAGACGCCAATGGATCAGCCTTTTCTATTCACACTTCGTTTCCTGATTGAAAACCATGAAAAGAGCCGTCGAATGGTTGGTGTCGTTTTGGTGGTGGCCCAAACTAAATGTCCCCTTCCACAGGTTCCCGGGAGCCCAATGCGTTGATCCTGAAAAGCCGGATAGAGCCGAACAATTGAACCATTTTATATTTATACTTCATTTCCTGATCGAAAAGTTCATGAAAAAGAAGGCCGTCGAACGACTTCAGTTTTGGTGGTAAAAACTAAAATGATTGCCCTTCAACAGGTTCCCAGGGCAAATCCGTAGATCCTCTGGAAGCTGGGCAAAAGCCGCCAATGGACCATTTTATATTCATACTTCGCTTCCTGATCGAAAACCATGAAAAAGAGCCGTCGAATGACTGATTTTTGGTGCCAAAGCTTAAATGTCCCCATTCACAGGATCCCTGGGGACATCCCAGCGACTCAGGATCCGTTTATTCAATTGGTTTTCATTCTGGACACATTCGAGCCCTTCTAGAATAAAAATCATAGTGGACGATCTATCAAAAGCGAGATTCAAATGAAGTTGTGGCCTGACCCCTTTGATAAGTACCGATCGGAACCGATTTTAAAGAAATGGCCATATCTCACTTGATTCTGGTCCGATTCCAAATCTCAATATATGGTTCCAATCAGCAAGAGCCCTACTTCATTTGTGGTTACTAATATTATTCAATTTTTACTTACAACTTCTCCTAATATCCACCTCAAATTTACGGTTTTGAACCTACCTCCGAAAAACCCGGAATATCTCCGGAATCCGGTGGCCATAGTCGATTCCATGGACATTCCGTCAAACTTCATTAATTTTCTAGTTCGGGCATGCCTGAATTGTCAAAATCGGATGATAACTAAGATAGTTACAACACATCTAATTTTACCCAAAATTTGCCTATCCTAATTATTTTGTCCATCCCCTGTAAGACGAGTTAATACAATCCCATTGAATTCCACCACTTAATTAAGTATTGTTTTAACTCGTCTTATGACAAGTGATACGGCTGATTCATATAACGTTGGGCGGATTGAAATCAAGTGTAAGGGTTGCGGATGAAATATCGACATCATTTGTTACCATAGTTGGATTAAAACAGAGTGATACACTCTCGAATCTACTGGTTCGGCTGGTTCAATATAGCGCCCGAGGGAGCGATTAGGAGAGCTGGTGTGCAAAGAAGTGGTACCATCATCACAAAATCGCACATGCTCCTGGGATTTGCGGACGATATTGATATTATCGGGATTGATCGCCGTGCCGTGGAAGAGGCTTTTGCGCTCTTTAAGAAGGAAACAGCGAAGATTGGACTCACGATCAATACCAGCAAAACGAAATACATGGTCGCTGGCAATCAACGTGGTGGTGGTAGTGAAATGGTGCTGGATGGTGAAAAATTTGAAGTGGTGGCCGAGGAATGCTCTGGAGGTCGAGGAATGCTCTGCATCTCCGTGAGCGCTACGGAAAAGAAATAGTTGGTTAGTTGAGAAGGTCATTCGCTTACCCTTGGTAAGCGACTAAATATGTACTGTAAACGAAGTGTTTCAAATCAATCCAACGCAAGATCAATGTGCTTCGTTTAATAAGCTTCTACAACACGATCTATTCCGCACTAAATAATTTTGTGCTCTTTGAGGCAGACATCAGTTTTATCACTTCGCATTTTCCCACACTAGCTGGCGTGATAATATGAAGTATGGTTTAAGTTCAAATTTGTTTCGAAATTCCGCGGAGTTCCATTAATTTTCGTTGGCAGTTAGTTTTTCTAGCGATTTTTATGTAATTTTACGAAACGAAACGAAATCTATAAATCAGATTTCGCCACGCTCAAATTCCACGAAATTCCGCGGAGTTTCGTTTCAAACCACCTGAAACATTTTTTTTTTTTTTCAAAATACCGCATATGCTTACTTGCCACACAAGATACATACTCATGCAATGGCGAGCATAGAAAAGCTTTCAATTATTAACTGAGGCAATGCTAATAGAATACTGAGTTGAAAAGCCAGCCAAGTTCCTATTTGGAATGTAGAGCCACTGAAGAAGATGATGACTTCATTCCTCAATCCACCAATCTGTTTTGGTTTTGAAAACGACACATCAAACTGAAAGATTTTGTTTTCTCCAAATAATCTATTGTGTGTGTTTCGGAGCATCCTTTCCTGCACCCAGCTTTGTTCAGCATGGTTTTTGGTTTGAAGCCACTAGGTTCATCCAAATACATAACCTATGATTGGTCTTGGGGAAATTACGTTTACTAGGTGTAAACTGTGATATACTGCGAACTGAAATATTTTCTTTTTGGACATCAAATATATAATTTCGACATGGAAAATGCATATATTTTGGACAGAGTCATTTTTTCCTAATTTAAAAATGGCCACCTACAGATCTCAATGGTATGACTTCAAGACAAAATTTTCAAAACGACTTATCTGCTTTCGTAAACAAAGATTCAAACGACGATTTGATGAGATCTGATAGCTTTCAAATTAACACCATCAATAGGTAGGTGAATGTTTCCGCCACCTATTGATGGTGTTGGTTTGCGTTGGAAAGCATTCGTCAAATCGTTGCTTGAATCTTGTTTAACAGATATCGTTTTGAATCTTACTTACCTACACGTATCCACATTCATTTAAATGCATTTATTTGCTTAATTGACATAGATTAAACCAGAAATTAACATTGTTTCGCAATCTTATCGATATCATTGAAAACAGCCTGAAAGTTGGCAATCAATGGTTCATCCATGTACTGTACATGGGATGACCAATAAATGTCGGATGAATAAAAACATAACTTCATTTTGGTCACTCCTTTTTCATCGTCTCAAGTTCATGTTAAGCGATTGGAATATATTAGTATCTCAATTACAATCAAACTTTTGGCCGCAGGACCTCAAGATTGCCGTTTGAACCAATTTAAACGTGTTTCAGGTGCATGTTACGAAGAGTCCTATAATACATGTTCTCCTGCATACTGGCGTCCAGCAGGCACTTTGGTAGATAGCTTTACATTTTAGATAATTTAAAAGATAAATAATAGTTGATTTGTGAATTCTCATCAGGAGCCGCTAGGGTTGAGGTAAAAGTATGCAATGATCATACTTTCGATAAAAATTTTCCTACACATTATCTAAAATTGATCGAAGAAGCTCAGGCTTGTCCAAAATATGTACATGTCCAAAATATATAATTTACCCTAATTAGTAAAAAATAATAAAATTGAGTGGCCAATGTATCTAGATGCTGCGTAAGTATCTTTCATTGGATCTGTGTTACCATGAAATTTTATGTATTGCTATATAGCTTTCAAAACCACCTAACAATGTCCATTCGCCTGAAGACACCAGGTTTCAAGAGGAACTTGATATGTCGCATGCTGGAGTACCAAACAAAAGTGATAATTTTTCTGTCTGCACAGGCATCTCGAGAAGCTCAAGAAGTATTCAATTGGTCTTGCTGTTCTGCTTATGTTGTCTATTGCATTCATGTTGCAGAACCCAAGTAGCACACGCAACATCTTCCTAAAAGCACTTTGTTTCTGTTCAGTTTCATTAAAGGCATTGGAAAAACATCAAAGCAAGAAAAAGTTGCATCAAGATGTCAGAAACGTTCGAATTGTGATCAATATTTCATTAAAAATGCAATGCAGTACGTGTTTGACATTTGGAAACAAACAAACAAAGAATACTGCACTTCATGATGCAAACACGAAACAAAATCATTGAAGGTTGCATAGTTTTACCATGTAACTTCAATGCGTCTTTCAAAATTTAATTGTTTGTTTAAATTAAATTGCAGATAAGTTGAATGTGTCTTCATGTTTAATTTAGCATCGTTCAACGTTTTGACAACATACAATTTTTTCCTGAGATGGTGCAATCAAGTAGGGTAAGACGGTATAATATGCCCCCCCTAAGGCAACTTCTTGATAACTTTTTACTTCTCAACGCAATTTATGCAAACTTTGTGTTATTTGGTAGTCCAGGAAGTCGCAAATGCATTGCCCGTGAATAGTCATATAAAAATATTACAGATAACACGTAATAAAGCTTTTTGAAAAGTCGTGAAAAATGGATTTTAAAAAGTGCCTGGGCAATACGCCCCACTTCAACCAAAGACGTTTCATAGCCCTTCATTAGTATTTTATCAATCCCATAATAAAAAGGCTACAAATCCTTATGCGCTTGGCATTAAAAAACCAACATAGGCCCATTCAAGCAGGTGTGAATTACATTTAAATATTTTCCATACAATTTGGAAGCAACTGCTGCAAGCTCGCTGCGCTTGTGTCCAGTTGGTAAGGGCATATCGTCCTGCCTACACTGGGGCGTTTTGGCCAGTGAAACATGTTTTCAAAAATCGTAACATTTTTGAAAATGGAAGCAATTTTATATCTTATTAACCACTGAGAAAAGTTATTTTGTTGCCCAACTGAGTGTTCCAGTGCAAGTTTTGCGGACAGTATGCCAGAGTCGCTCCAGAATGTTGAGCAAACAAACATGAAAAAGTTACATCAAACTGTAACTTTTTGTATTTTGCTATTATTTTCATTGTAGTAATACAAAAATACTTCCACATTCACATAGTATGATGGGTTTACAAATACTTATAGGTATCAACTGATTTTGAACCTTAATTAGTTATAGTTTTCTAGAAATCAAAGGGGGGCGTTTTGGCCAGGTGGGGCGCATTATACCGTCTTACCCTAACAGAACACTCGAGTACAAAACTTCATAATCGTATGGTTTTTATGGTGAGTCAACTTGCAGTCACTTCGAAGTGTTGAATGGTGCTGTGGTAGAGTGAAGGACTATCAATAACAAGACATAAATCGAATCCAGTTTTATATTTTTATTTTATTTTTTTCCGCTGTAGTATTTTGCAACAATATTGCAATTATACTGCAATCGAAGAATGTTTCCGTAGGTTCCACCTCTTGCGCTTTTTAGATTGCAAGCGAGTTATATTTGATGGTACATACGCAAAGATTGTTTATTTCCAAGTAGTTGCAACACAGTGAAATGTTCAGTAGTGAAACAATTTGTGCTGCTTGGGAATCAAGTAGTGATGCCATGATATATAGCAAACTGGGTTTCAGGACCGACCACTTCCCTAGGAAGGGGGGTGGGTAGAGAGGAGGTTTCCAGCGAATGAGTCCAATGTCCCCAAATGCTCTACAAATGTGCAAATGCCTTTTACTGATTTATGTTACAAAATCATCAAGCTTGATATGTCGCAAGCTGGGTTTCATAACCACCTAAGGTTGTGAAATGCAGTAGGTTTCCAGGGAACCTCCGCAACTAACCAATGTGCCCAGATGCTCTGCAAATGCCTTCTAAGGGATTTGTGTTGCAAAATAATGAAGTTTGATGTTTTGAAAGCTGGGTTTCAGAATCACTAATAATGTTACCACTTCTCATAGGGCTCCAGGTTCCCAAGGAACCTCATGATATGGCCAATGTACTCAGATGCTCTGTAAATGTCTTCTATTATATTTGTGATGGAAAGACATGAAGTTTGATGTGTCACAAGCTGGGTTTCAGAACGACTCAAAAAGTGGCACTTTCCTTGGGGCATCATGTTCCCAAGGAACGTCCGGAAGTGGTCAATGTGCTCAGATGGTCTGCAAATGTCTTCTGTAGTATTTGTATTGTAAAATCATGATGTTTTGATGTGCCGCTAGCTGGGTTTCAGAATCACTCTAAAAGCGACCACTTCCCTTAGGGCATCCGGTTTCCTGAGAAGCTCTGTAAGTGGCCCCCAGATACTCTGCAAATGTCTTCTATTTTATTTGTGTTGCATAATCATGAAGTTTGATGTGTCGCAAGGTTGCAGAACCACTTAAAAAGTGACCAATTCCATTCCCACTATTGCAAAATGATGTATAAAAACGATTACATCATTATTGAGAGCATGTACTACTAGTTATCTATGATTAAAGGAAGTTGACCTATTTGACCCCATTTGACCCAGGTGACTCCCTTGATAAACCCGTCCCCAAGGACCCTATCACCAAATCAATACATCTACACAAAAATATAGGGTTTAGTGCATCTATTCTCAAAATTTCCTTCATCTTCTCAAAGTTAAGTGCCAAAATATCAATGTCGTCGGGAAAATCAAATAGCTGGACGGACTTTTTGAAAATTGTACCACTCGTGTTAATCCATGCTCTTCGTATTACTCCTTCCAAAGCGATGTTGAATAGCAGACATGAAAGACCATCACCTTGCCGTAGCCTTCTGCACGTTTCGAAGTACTCGAGAATGCCCCTGAAACTCGAACTACGCACATCACCCGATCCACCGCCGTCGCCTTGATCAACCGTATCAGTTTATTCGGAAATCCGTTATCGTGCATTAGCTGCCATAGCTGGTTTCGATGATGTGTGGGCACGTTGCATTCGCGGCATTTCTGCAACACCTGCACCTGTCGGTCGGCGAACACCTGATAGGAGGTAGAGCGTTCACCCATAAATCCCGCCTGGTACTGCCCCACGAACTCTTTTGCAATTGATGTTAGTCGGCGGCATAAAATGTGTACCTTGTAGGCGGCATTCAGCAATGTGATATTTGCAGATGAGACACACGGCACCTTCCACCCACTCCTGCGGAGGAATCTCATCCTCCCAAACCTTGGTAATTACCCAGTGCAGCGCTCTAGCCCGTGCCTCACCACCGTGTTTAAACAGCTCTCCTGGTAGTTGGACATCCCCAGGAGCTTTGTTGTTTTTCAGCCGGTCGTAATTGTAATTCCTACATGGTTCAGTTCAACCAGAGGAAAAATCCTAACTGCCAGAGGCAATTGAAATGTAATTATTAATTAAACTAAAAATGTATCACAGCAAATAAAGATGATAGTGGTAAGAAAACAAGGAGCACCTAACTAGTTTTACAGATGAATGCATGTATTAGATAATTAGCAAATAAAATTAGTTGAAAAACGATAAAAGAGAGGCAAAAGCCTTGTCGAATCATAACAAGACATGAAAACAAGTATATCGCATTTGTATACAAGTTGGAAAAAAACTTATTCGGAAATAACTTGTAGCGATCAGCACTTTCTTTTGACGTAGGACTTACGTCTCTCTTTACTATACCGGGTGTCATTCCAAAATATTCAAATCGACCGCGTTACGCTGTGTTGAAAGATTTTAAACGTTAATAGCGTTCATCTCAATGGACGAATTTCTGCGGTAAGCCCTCAATCGACAGATTTCAAGTATGCCTTTCATGTCCATGCTTGATAAGACCCGAAAACTTGTTTCAATAGGCATTAAACTGTTCTCAATGCAAAACATTGAGATCAAGGGAACTTATAAATATGGGTACCGCATAATTCTTGCATCATTCCATTACCACGTTCTGATTGGTGCAGACACCAGCGAATGAGCAGCCGCTGGGTCTGCCGAGAAGCCATAAAATAGCGCAACGAGATTTTTTTTTTCATTCTGACCGGGACAAGCGAAGCAACCGCATTATCGACAGCACTCACACCTTTTAGCAGGGAATGAAGTCATCGAAGCCACCATCATCAGCCGAAACCTAGCCAGTACAGCAGCAGTCCACCCTACAGACCCGACAAAGCAGCAATGCTGAGCAGCAGCAGATACCGGCAGCAGCAGCAGAGTCGAGCCGAGACCGGCCGGCATCGGTGATGAGCCGAGACAGGCTGAAGAAAAGCCACATGATGCAACATGTATGTCCAAAAAACAAACGGTTCTTCAGAGAGCCAATAATAGAGATCAATATCAAAGCTTTCAATACCCTTCGGGATAGAAATTGTACTTTGGTGCCAAATCCAATATTCTAGTGATAAAATTTTATGCGTGATTTTCATAAATAGCGTCAAAACTAACAGTGGATAATTTTTCTGATTTAACCGCCAAGTGGACGAAGGACTTCGCTTGACCATGCCTAAAAAAAAACATAAGATGTCCAAATCTCTCACATAATATTTGGATATTTGGATTAAAAAAAACACCGATAACAGCTCAAACATTAATAAACTATCAATCGATTTTTCATAAAATGTTGGATTTTTTGGCATTGATCAAGAAATATCTAGATAAACATTGTTTGATTCTGACCGCACACAAAGCGAACGTGACTGAATGAGCTCGCTTGCCCGGCTTATTGGCCTGTATCAAGCGAAAAGTCCCGTTAGGAAATAGACGCCAGCAGCGAGCAACAAGCGTAAAAAGAAGAAGCCCTTCTCGAACGCGTTGATGATGATGACGCTTTGGCTGACACAGAAGCCGACACTGGTTGATTGGCCCACCAATTGGGAAGCAGAGAAGATTCAAAATAAGGTTTTTTTTTGTTCGGGATGAACCACTGCGTCCATTTCATTGAACTTTTGTAGTATACCCGTGTCATTTGTTTAGTGCATGTCTTTCTGCTCCATTTCTGAGAAATGAAGTAGTCGTTCACGGACAGAAAACTGTTTACATTGAATTAAAAAATGGGATTGTTGTTTTTAACTGTTAACATTTAATTGGAAATATGACAAATATTATTGTTTTAACAAGATTTGGTAACATAATATCAATAATGAAATATTATTGTTTCAACAATACTGTTTGAAATGAGCTTTTGAGAAAGCTCAAGATATGTCAATTCACACATTTGAAAAGATCCTCAGTAGGTATTTATTTGTGGATGTTTTTGACTATGGTTTTCTTTGATATAAAATTGCACTAACTGTTCAATGTTTGTAACGATTGTAATGCATTTTAAACGACAGTGCTAATTTAAGACAAGGCGAGTGAATTAGACAAGTCGCTTGAATTGAACACTCAAACGCCTTTTTACAGCTCAATTGAATAAAAGAAAGTTGAACATGTTTACCCTTTTGCCAGTCAATTGAAATCAATTGAGTTTTAAAAAAGGTTGTTAGTTGGCATTATATACAGGAGATTTGACAACTGATCGAAAAAAAAACAATTCTATATGTCGGCTGGCCATGTACATTTTTGTGTGAAAAATAGATAATCTTTTCCAAAATTATAATGATTCGTATCCTTTATGTGGGAAGTGTCAATAAGCTCAATAATAATATTTGGTTCGCAAAGTGTTTATAAAGGTGTTTAATAACCTCAGTAGCATTTTAGTTTCATGCTGGTTTTATAAAATTCATGTAGAGCAAATAATGGTTTTCATCGCCGTAATAAAACTAAAAATGTTACTTAAAAGAGCAGCATTTCTCTTAACGGGATTAATGATAGCCATATTGGAAACGAAGAAGCACTTCCTAGCCAGTGAAAATTCTTCTTTTTTCTTCTTCTTATTGGCATTACATCCCCATACTGGGACAGAGCCGCCTCGCAGCTTAGTGTTCATTAAGCACTTCCACAGTTATTAACTGCGAGGTTTCTAAGCCAAGATACCATTTTTGCATTCGTATATCATGAGACTAACACGATGATCGATGATACTTTTATGCCCAGGGAAGTCGAGACCATTTCCAATCCGAAAATTGCCTAGACCGGCACCGGGAATCGAACCCAGCCACCCTCAGCATGGTCTTGCTTTATAGCCGCGCGTCTCACCGCGCGGCTAAGGAGGGCCCCTTATTATCCTAAATTATCACTGACATTAATGATTTTACCGCGCAAAATACATTTTCTGTCATATGTTTCGATTTACGATTTATATTGGGGCGGGGTGCCAACAGATTCAGTGGCGATTCGCGGTATAATTCTTACAGAAATATCAAACATATTTTCGCTCTGTAGCTGCAGTCTAATCAATTACCCATCAAACATAAGATGATAAAATATATATGTTTCGAAAAAAATATAGGCATTCTGAAATGTTCGACTTGATTTTAGTGTAAGTGTAAACAATCGCGTGACACAATTTGTAAAAATTTCGAAATTTTTATAGTGATTGCAAGGGATATTTTCCATATATCAAGGTACGTTTTGTATATTTTTCTAGCAATGCAGGAAAATGTTTAAATCTGCTTATTTCTTTTACTATTGCAGCAATTTGAAGGTCTGGAGAAACTATTTTCCGCAGTGGTGGAATTCTACGCCTTTGCTCGCAAGGTCAACTGGAGACCCCTAAATGCATGGAGGATTAAAAAATTAAAAAAATCGTTTAATGCGTGTTAAATACGTAAGTGAAATAATTGCACTATCAAGCAAGTTAATTATGTGTATAATATTCCATATTACAAATGCAAAAATTGTTTTTTCAGCTTGGCGAATGTTGGTTCCATCTCTACCCTTATGACACTGAGGAGGAAATTGGAAGTTGAAAAGTTTAAAAATATTGTGAAATATATTGTAATATATTTTGTAATAGAAATTTTAAACTATAAAAATAAACATAATACATGAATGATTATTAAAATCCATCAAAATATACAAAAAGAAAATCTATTTAATTAAAAAAATAATGACTTTTGAATCAAACAGATCTCTTGTTGAATCAACAATACTATTTTTATCGATCGAAGCTTTCATAAGAGCTTTATAAAGTTCGAGCTTACGGAGCTCTTTTGAAAACAACAATAATGGATTGTTGAAACAACAATAATTCTTATTACCGCCAAAACAATGCGAAATTCTTTTTGAATTTATGTCAAATATTATTGTTTTTAAAATAGTTTTTTCTGCGTGTTTTTCATTCAGATATTTTCTCAAGCTTAATGTAAGGCCTCTTTAGATTAAGGTACCGCTTTTTATACCCTTCAAGAAACGGCTTATACCAACTCTCAAACATGCACCCCTCAACAATAAGTGGGATAATACTGATTTTGACCATGCATCGGTACTGCAGTTCAAACATATTTTTGCGTCTTGTGAGTTCCGGATTCGTTTTTGTACAGAGATCTGATTTCATTGCGTTTGGCATTTCTGAATCTCACCTTTACACAGAGCTCTAATCAGTCAGAGGGTTCAGAAGATCTACCTAATTCGTATCCGCTTCTTTCCTAATTAATCAGCGCTCTGGAGCTTTGAGATTCATGTCATCGGCTTTAAAACCAGCCTAAGATTGAGTTACGTTTTTATAATTTACTCCATTGACTCCATCCAAAAGTGGCAAAAGGTGGGTCATCTAAAAGCAGATTATAGTCGTTCCATACTCTTGCGACCATCACTCATAAGTATTAACAAGAATAGTAAGAACTAGAGCACAGTGTGGTAGATCTTTCTCCGTAATGCACCACGAAAAAAGGTGTCTACCCAGCATGACAGGCTCCGTTAACTGCCTGGCTAATTGTTTCACCCCCAGGCCATTCATCCCCTCGGCACGGGTCGCCTGACACCTTGGGATTCGGGGTTAGGGACGTCATATTGTCAGTTTCAGTGTTTAACCGAGCCTGGCGATATGACCGGATTTACACCGTTACGCACTACTTCAGAGTATCCATATCCCAGCGTAACGGGACAAAATAAGGTATAAAAGAAAAGTGCATTCGCTCGCAGAGCATTCAGTCTTTTTTTATACCACCACTAGAAATTCGCGGTTATTTGAAAAGATCGTTTTCTTACTTTTTGGACTTAGCCGAAGCAAACAGCCTTTTTCAAGGCTCGAAGAGTTAAAAATAATGTTCTCCTTCAGTCGCTATCGCACGGATTAGGAGGCCCTACATCCCCTGCTGGGCCAACTTGTGGCTTATTTCAGGCAGTCCTTCAGTGGGAAGCTTGCCACTAGCGAGGCTAATATTCCGTGACCGGACATATACTTCCTGAATTGTTTTTGATGATTCTTGTTCGAGGTAGATTTGATTTCTGTGTCGGTTTGATGAGAAGATTTTGCCAAGGAATGGTATGCAATGCCGATTATTTATCCAAAATAGTTGATGTGAGAAATTTTGACATATTATGTATCTTAAAGGCATGGTCAAGTCAAGTCCTACGTCCACTTAGCGGTTATGTCACAGACATTACCCACTGTTTGTTTTTAGATTCGAGCGATGCCCACGTGTAGCGTCTTTTCAACGCTGTGTGCACTCGGCGGTCAAAAGACGCTGGTGTGCACCGGGTAACGGTAGAAACGGTAACTCTGCGTTGCTTGCCGATGCACCTGCGTTATTTTACAACTATGTACGCGTGGTGTTGAGAAGACGCTACGTGGACATCGCAGTCAAAAAAATTCTTGGCTGCCTTCCACTAAAACAAAGGTTCATCAAATCATTGGTCAAGCTACTTGGCAGAGTAAAGCCTTAGCTCAGCAATGAAAATTAATTTGTAAATATGTTTCCAGCAGATTGATCGGCATCAGAGTTAGTAAAACATTTTTTTTTCGTTTTCTTTCCCTTCCCACCTTAATGTCATCATAATTTTTATAAATCAGTAAATTCATATTGCCCCTGCTATAGGTGCTGCCAGCTGGTGCCAATCAAACAAGCAGCCAGTACAGCAGCATAGCGCTGGCATTGATATACCATTTTGTGTATGTGTGCCCCCTAGCCATCACAGCTAGTGACATCGGGAGGCATGAGAGAATGCATTGGCACGTTATAAATTCTGTTGGTACCAGTGCAGTAGATGATCGTGTCTGTTGATGCGATAGAATGCACTCACTGGTAGCGGTTTAGCTAGGAGTCGTCGTGGGAACGTTCATGAAAATGTAAATGAACGGAAAATGTCACGAAACTAGTGGATAAACTTTTTTTAAGTATTGTAAGTAGAAATCTTCAGTTTGAACATTTAGAATGTATTTTGTTGTAAAAGTCGGTGCATTGTATCAAGCATAAGCATTCATATTTGGAGTAGCATTAACATTGAGCAATTCGCACAAATTAGTAAGTGGTACTACAAGTCTAGACTACTGTTTGATAGCAGCACCACTTCCATCCTTTACGACAGATATGTATTGATTTAGAACTAATAATGGAAGCAAAGCATTGTACAACAGTCGATCCCAGGCCATGTCCTTGTGAATGCTGAGGAAGGGGAAAAATGGATAGCTGGACACCTACTTAACCTTTTGGCATTGTCTGTTCTCTGGGGTCAAATTGACCTCAAATTTAAATTACCATAACTTTTTTATTGTTTGACCAATTTTTGCCATTTTTTTGGATGTTTCGAAAGCCAATTTAATCATCTTTCAGATCGTAACCAAAGATTGACTATAGGTGGGTACCTTGCGAGGAGGGCGAGCCTTTGTTAAAGGCTGGTGGGTATGGCGGGTACCTTGCCGAACCAGACGAGCTTTGTTAAAGACGTCATCTTTACAAATTTAAAATTTGTGCGATAAGCATATTTACAATGTGGAAAATTCCATATATCGGAATATTTTGAGTAGTCATATCCTCTCTTGTCTTTTGCCGAGAAAATGCATCCTGCAAAAAGGGATCACACCTTCCCTTGCCTCAAATCGAGTAAATGCCGGAATTGAAAGAAGGACGGTTCCCGTTATTTATTGTCAAAATTGCTTACAGAATATTTCCCAGGTAGTTAGAAGTCGTTCGTAAAAAACTACAGGAGGTGAAAGTTATTTCATGAAAATCAATGTTGTTTGCGGTATTATTTACGGAAATAAAAATAATGACTAAAAATTGTAAATTTTTTTGGGGGGACAAAATCGGGTCGAAACGTTATAAAATCTGGTCGAACATGTGATAAAATTCGGGGTAGACAAAATCGGGGAGTGACAAAATCGGGTCAACACTGTATATCCTCTCTTGCCTTCTGCCGGGAAAACGGACCCGTTGAAAGAAGGGATCATGTCTTCAGTTGCCATAAAGCGAGCAAATGCCCGAATTGAAAAATAAAATCATATCCTCCCTTGTCTTGTGCCGGGCAAAAAAGATCGACACTACGACACCACCCATAATTCCAATACCCATAATGCCATTACCATGAAGGCCACTACCCGGAACGCCACTACCCCGAACTAGTCATTATTTCATTTTTATACATCACATCAATGAACGAAAAATGTTCATTTAAAGTTATCTACTATTATTGTCTTTATTTACTAGGTTTTCGACACTCGACCGGTTTACCTCGAGTAATGAAAAGAAAAATAATGCAAAAATCATATGAAAAAAACAGCAGTTAACCCACGTACAAACAGACATAACACTCGGCAAATCATCATCGTTCACTAATTTACTGGCCAGTTTAAATAATCATTGATTGGCCAATCGCTCACTCGTGGCGCGCGCATCGGATTTGCTAGAGTTTGACGTTTTCTCACTACCGCCACCTGGTTCGCGGTTTGCCCAACTTAGCGAAAGCAGCAGATGTCGTTAGTGTTTGTACGATGATGAATTTGACGAGTGAATGTTCAATGTGCCATGTCTGTTTGTCTGTGGTTTTCTCTTCGCCTTGTACTGTTTCAATGCAGTGTAGGACTAAGTATTCTCACTCCGTGAAATCCCGTTCCACATCCCACACCCGCACCCTTCAAGAGTTCTGAAGGGTAGGGGGAGATTATGCAGCTTGTTCTCGTACACAATGCAGAGGGTCGGAAGCATTGACTACAAGGGCAACTAGGTTGAAGTTGTTTCTTGGAGGCTGTAGCAAATGCAACGCATTATGGATGAAGCGTGGTCTTTGAATCGACAAGGGGTTGAGCGGGTGAGTTAGAGTGAGTGAGTAAGAGTAAGTGAGTAAAAGTGAGTGAATGAGTAAAAGTGAGTGAGTGAGTAAAAGCGAGTGTTTTTTCCTTCCTAAGCAATGGAGGGGGGATCTGCTCAACAGACATCCTGGGTTGACCAGGAAGTGCGGAGTTAGGGGCCACCTCCAACGAGGCAGGACTGCATCCCCGACCCGCTAAACCGTTTCCATTGCCGCCAAGCCCATCGTCCCTTCGGTACAACCAGAAAGTAATGCTTCAAAGGGGGCCAGTGCATAACGCACCCTCGAGGTTAGCTGCGTGTCCTTGCAGCATCGAACATAGTGACTCGCTTTTTTAGAAGAACACCATGGTATCGTGCCAGCGCATTGCCGGCTTTCCAGGTGGCCTTACCACGCTCTATGTCCTCGGAAGGTGGGAAGGGTCGACTTCGCGCCTGCTTCCCTCTGCACGACTGGTATCAAGAATGATGATGCCGCGTGCACCCCAAATTGACCTTTCTGCGATAGGGCCTATTCGCCAGCACACAGAGGGACTTGCCGACGCGGTGCCTACGCCTGCCCCAGCCTTGACGAGGAGCCCTTTACGTCCTCGGGCTCGGAACCCGCCCGGCTGACCGACGCCGAGAAAGCGACGATACCATGGGGCAACAAAATGACCCATGAAGCCGACTCCGAACCCTTGGACCACCTCTTATTTGCGCCTGAACTAGCCATTCCTCGAGTCCACGCGCCACCTTCTGTGTAGCTCCGAGACTATTTGGACGATAGCCGATAAAACGGCGCTCCAGCCAACTTCATCTTTACACATCCTCCGGACTAGGTTGTCCGGGGTAGTGTCCAGACCACATGTGGCAAGCATGTGGTCACGCATTGTGCGAAAACGCGGGCACACGAACAACACGTGTTCTGCCGTTTCCTCTAAACCTGCGCACACCGGACACTCGGGCGAACCGGTGTAGGTACTGTCTGAAGCAACCATGGCCTGTAAGGACCTGGGTCAGGTGGAAAGTGATTTCCCCATGGCGCCTCTTGACCCACGTACCTATCTCCGGTATCAACCTATGTGTCCATCTACCCTTAGTGGAACTGTCCCACGCACGCTGCCATTTGACCATTGAGGCCAACCTGACAGTCCTACGGATGCCTCTCGTGCCGCGCATTTCGAGGCACTCTATGTCTTCACCGATAACGATGTCAATAGGCATCATACCGGTGATGACGCAAAGTGCATCGTGTGACACGGTACGGTACGCGCTCGCAACTCTTAGGCACATGAGCCTATACGTACTTCCTAACTTCGTTCGGTAGCAGTTGATACGCAGGGCGGTGCCCCAAGCTGTCCCCCCATATCTCAGTATGGATAGAGCGACACTAGCCAGAAGCTTGCGCTTGCTGGCATAAACCGCAGAGCTATTGGACATCATCCGGGACAATGCCACTATAGCTGTGGAGGCACGCTTGCAGGCGTAATTGACGTGGCTACCAAAGGTGAGCTTATCGTCGATCATTACCCCCAAGAATTAGATGGAGCGTTCAGAGGTGACCGTGCAGTTGCCTGCCCTTATCACCGCTTGTTGCTCCGACTTTCGGTTGTTACCAACAACCATCTCAGTCTTATGGTGAGCCAGTTCTAACTTCCTGGAACTCATCCACTCCTCCACAATTGCGATCGAGTGGGCTGCAGTCAACTCCACCTCGACCTCCAGCGTAATATCGTCAGCTTGGCTTCCAAACACGATTCAAGCACCAACCTTTTGGGTTCGATACACCATTTTCTTCATAATTTCGCAAATAAATGATTCAATTAGTGTATGAATATCTTCTTTCGCAAGAATGCTACAAACATTTTCTCATTTAATAATGGAAAGATACAATGGATCGTATATTTCATTAGATAAACTTTCAACGTTATTTCATGTGAATAATTTCAAGTCAAATTACTTGACAAATACCTTCATCATAATTTAGATCTACTATTGCTTGCAAAAAGTATTTTGATTTGTAAAATGATACCGAAAAAGTATTCTTTCAACTCGGGAAGTTGAAACACGTGAGAGATTTGAGAGGATTCACAACAGCTGATCGATATAGAGAGGAGTGGAGTCAAACGCACGTACCAATCATGAAACTTCAATGCAGGCAGAGCTAAAAACAAGCATCCAATAATTGTATTTATGAATAATTGTGTAATAATATCAGGTAGTTGGCTCAGTTATAACTGTTTATGCACAGTACAAAGCAAGGAATTGCCTAGAATAAGTTTTACAATTGACTTTCTTCAGTAGTGCGTTATGCATCATCCTCACCTAAAGCATTGTTTACGATTTGGAAAAAAGTTTCTTTGAGAGTATCGCGAGAGCGAGAGCAACACAACTGCCATGGTTTCAACTAGCAGTAAATCTCAAAATAACACGGCAGCCAATAATTAACATATGCAATTTGTTTGAATGCACAAAATGAGGGCTAGAACATGTAGCCTTTTTGCAAATGCAGTTTTTATTTTTCTAAACTTTTTCACTTGCAAATATGGTAAATATTTGGAAAATAAATGATTCATATAATAGTATTTTCGTTAACATGTCCTTGGTAATCGTGCTATTGGGGAATCTAAAACACACTCTCACAATCAGTGTAGTAGTATTTTACATGCAAACCAATCAGAATTCACGCTCTATTAGAAGATTTGATTTGCTCTATTTGTTTGCATGCTGCCTTTATTCAACACAAGCAAAATAAGGGTATGCGATAACACATTTTCTCCTGACGAAACGAAACGAAACGAAATTTGAAATGCTATTGTTGGTTCGGAACGAAACGAAACGAAATTCAGATTTACTTCCGATACTTCGAAACGAAACGAAATTGAGGTCCATTTGATTCGAAATTTTTCGAAACGAAACGAAATTTAAAAAAATTTCCGCGGAATTTTTATTGAATAGTTTTTTTTTTGCTTTATATACATAATGCAAAAAAACTAATAAAAAGAATACGAATAAAAGAAAATTATTTTGTTTAATATTGTTAAAGAAATTGTTACTGAATATTGTTACCCAAATTCCATAGGTAGAATCTAGCTTAATTTTACAAAAGGACATAAGTAACATAAGACATAAGTACCTGTCTACCATTTTCAAAAGAATGCCTCTTTACCATAAGCAACGTAAGAAATTCATCGCTTAATATTTCCAACAGGCCTCAGTAAAAATAAATTAAAGCTGATTTTTTAACAGCAATCAACAGATTTCATATTTATTGGATCTGTTCATCATTTTGAAAAGTATTACAGATTCAAAGTGCCACCCTTCCATTTCAATCGACCTCTTGAATAAAGTCTCCAGGCAAATTTCCAACCAAATTCATGAAGATTTATTGAATCTGTGAGACTTTCCAAACAGCTGTTAGTTGCAGCAGTACACACTTAATTTTTTTTACCGGGATGTCACCAAAATGGTCAGCTTTTACCGAGATTCGCACAGCCGTGCCCCAGCAAACTTGTTTTTTGCCGAGATTTCTGTCAAAATTGCTGGAAATCAGCAAATAATTTGCCGAAAATCAGTTAACAAACATCTATTTTGCCTGAATATCAGTTATTTATTTTGCTGGCGCACGGCTATGCGGATTTTTACCGAGCTGCAGAAATAAAAACTAAGTGTGTAAACTCGACTTTTTCAAATTTTTACTGAGGTCTGATGGAAATATTGAGCGAGCATTTTTTTTGGTTATGGTGAGGGGCATTTTTCATCCATCATTTTTTCTCGGCCTTTGAAGATAAACGAAAATCGTGACTGCTAGACGAAAACCTTTTTCGTTTAATCACTTCACCTCTCACTCACTTTTTGTGAGAACGATTAGAAAAATTCTATGGTGCGCTGATGGGAGTCGGACCTTAACAATAATAGCTGTGAGATGCTCTTACTCTAGCAACACCATTACGCTATCTGCATGTAGGCATTAGGTTACAAACGTCCCGGATTATGCGGGACAGTTCCGGGTTCAGCCTACTTGCCTCACATTGCCTGGCGCCCCGGAAAACGTTCTCCATTCCATGATGAATCTGTAAAGCCTGGAAATTCAAACCATTGGAAATAGAATGTAAAAAAAACTATAACAGATCTGAATAATTAAGAGAATATAGGGAACTTGAACCTACTGAAGTTGAGGGTCTACTGAAGTTATAGGATGAAGGTAATTTTGAGTATCCAAACAATTTTCGCAATATTAAAAATACACAATCAGTTTTTATTTCTGCAGCTCTGCATAATAAAGAACAGACTTCCGTACAAAATACGGTTATTTGCTGATTTCCAATAAACTATTTGCTGTGTTTTAGCAATAAAAAATAGGCATACGTGTTTGCTGAAAGCTAGGACATGATGTGACAATTCAATCGTGTCTGCCTTGTTACTATTTAGTTGGTAGCTCTGATGAGGTGGTCGCAAGTGTAATCAAATTAATTTGATACAGAACCTTCCATACAATATGTTTCAAAAATCGATGTTTATCTTCCTCGATAGATACTATCTAAACTCGATAGAAATATCCATTATTTATGTAAGAGAAGCGAAAGTTGCAAGCACAAAAGATTTCACTTGAAAAAATATAACTGCTAGATGGAATAATATAAATAAATATGAATGGAATAAAAATGAATATAATGCTCAAAATCAACAGTTATAAATCTTTTCAGACCTTGAGAACAATGTATAAGCCTTTAGCTATTAAATGTAAACTAATTTTATGTCTTCCAACTAGAACGCTGACATTTACCTTTATTGCTAAATATTAGGAGAGTGCTAGTAATGGAGCCCGTGCGTATAATGGACCCCTGAACAAAAACCAAAAGTTAACGTTGGAATCGACGATTTCCTGCAAATTTCCATTGGATAAAGTTGCTTCACATATCATGGTAGTTGTTTCTGGCGTGCCAATGAAATAAGTCTCAAAATGGTGTTTGTAAAAGTTTTTTTTTTCCATCAAATTTTCATCTCTTCTATCTATATACATTAGAGTGGGGCGCAGTTGTATGAAAAAACGCAAGCTTCGTCCGATCAAGTGAGATCAAGGTTTTTCTGAATCGTTTTGGGACCCCAATCAACTGTGCAAAATATGGGCTCGATAGGTTGCGACCTCGCATGCCGCATCGCTTTTTAAATTTACATGGAGATTAGTATGGGAAAACGTACTTTTTAACATTTTGGCTCTTAGCGGCTTCAATTTATCATCAATCACGTGACTCAATACGTTAGCATGTAGCCTGGAAGATGCCGAAATACTTTGCCGAAGAAGGTACGCAGCTGGAAGGTCTACAAAAAATGTTATTACGTTTCGAAAATTGATTGTTTAAACCATATGCAAGAAATCAATGTTTCTGCCAGCACTACCGGACAACCTGTAATTGTCAGAGGGCAAAACCCATTTTCCTTCTAGTCGGAACTTTTACTTTGTGAAATCATTCCGAATATCTCCCTTTAGCTCCAAAGTCCTATAAAATCAATAATTTTGAAATAACACTCAGTTAAATTATTGCTCCACGTAGTACGGCAGTGCTGGCAGAATAAATGATTTTTTGCATATGGTTTGAACACTCAATCTTCGAAGCGTTATAACTTTTTTCGTGGACGTTCCAGCAACGTGCCTTCTTCAGCAAAGTTTTTCGGCATCCTTTGTGTTATACTTTAACGTAATGTGCCACTTGGTTTACGATGAACTGAAACCTCTAGTAGTAGAAATGCAAAATTATATGTTCTCCCATACTAATTTCCATACAAACTTCAAACGCGATGCGGAAAGCGAGGAAGCAACCAATCGGTCCCAAATTCTGCACAGTTTTCAGGACCCAGAATGGCTTGAAAACCATTGATTTGAAAAAATGAACATGACGCCCCACTCTAATATACATAAAATTTGAATTTCTGTCTGTCTGAACCTTATAGATTTCGAAACTACTGAACGGACGTTAAAACGGCGTTAAAATTTGTATGCAGAGGTTTTTTTGGGCCGGGGAAAGTTCCTAAGATGGTTCGAGATCCCTCCCTCCTTTGGAAAGGGGGGCTCCCATACAAACATCAATTTCTCCATAACTTAAGAATTATTCAGAAAATGAATCAATCTTAGGCGAAACGAAGTTCGTCGGGTCTGCTAGTGTTGAATAAGCATAATGATTATAAAAAATCGATGAAAGACCCGGTAAATTTTCGTATTTTTGTCGTTTCAACCCATCGGGGCAAATAGAAATGCGTGGTGCGGGGCAAGTTGAAACAATGGTTCAAAACGTCACCCTCGTAATTAAAAATGAAATTTTTTTTCCAGAATTCACATTGGTCCGTAAATACATTCGGATAATATAAATTTATAAAAAGGTCCAAGCTGCTGAAAATAAATTTAATAAATTTCCGCCCATCCCGTCATGAATGCAACCCACCTGCAATTTCCACTAAAGAATAGAATCAAAAGGGGTCATGTTCAAACTGCATGGTTTTGTTTTGAGATTCTTAATCTACTTGTCCTCGTAGCGAGCACTGGCTTTCAAAAAAATAAAACAGAGCATGTAACCATTTTGTTAACTCCACGTTTCACTTCCCCACTTCCCTATTTCTTCAATCGAGGGGTTTGTGAGAGATATGCTGGTTAATTAATGTGAATTTACGAAGAAGCCACAAACGAATTGATCATGCGCACAATTCAAACGAACCAAATAATTAACCATCCTGAAAAGTAATCCGAGTAAATATCAAGATGGACAATACAAGAAGGATTTGATTTTCAAAATTCTAGAACAAAGCATACTATTTTATCACTTTTCCTTAACAGGAGACAATTTTGAGCTAACGTCTGAAAGATATTCAAAATCATCAGAAGTTTACATCAACATTTACATGGGACTCTTATGAGTGTCCTGGCAGTACAGTCACCATACCAACCTTGTGCATCTTTGTATATAGCACAGTGTTTCAACTTGCCCCGATACGTGGGGAAGTTGAAACGATGCATATAACAATATAATTTTAGTATACTAACTATTTATAAGAAAGTTTGGTAAGGTTGCTAATTTTGTATGTATATTCTTTGCCCCGAACTAGCAAATGCCGCAAACGAACTCAAAATTTATCAAAGAATGTTTTTTTTAATAGCACTACAAAGTTCAACTTTGAAAAAACCGTTTCAACTTGCCCCGATGTACCTTATAAAATTTTAAATAGAGTTTGAATGGCTTTATTCAGCGGCGCAGCCAAAATTGTTTACGATATGAAAATTTGAAATAATAGAAATTTATTTCGAAATTCCGCGAAATTCCGTTTAATTTCGTTAAAAGCATGATTTTTCCGTCGAATTTTTTGAAATTAATCGATACGAAACGAAATCAGAAAATCAGATTTCGCCATACTAAAATTCCGCGAAATTCCGCGAAACAACAATGCACATTTTGTCAATTTCTCTCGAGACGTTCGCTGGTTTAAATGAGATATTGCGGACATTCATCGCCGTTTTTTGCTATTTGGCGTCAACACCAAATGTAAGCAAGCCGGCTGGTGGAATAATTCTAGTTGGGAATGCAATATATGAAGATTTATAGCGATAAATGTGCTCAACCGTAGCATAATGGGCCAAGGTTTGAGCCGTTACCCCTATAAGAAAGTGAATAAAGTATATAAAAGAAACAAATATATTGATAAAAAAAAGAAAAACAAAATCAGTAGTTTATAATTAATCAAATAAGTTTTATAAAATATTTAAAATTATGTGCTGCTACAGCCGACAAATTTCCTGGATGATTGACATTTAGTCCCGTGTCAGGTTTGTCCAGGAAACAATGACAACAATGCACTCTCGCGTGGTCGCACTCGTCTGCTTATGCGTAGAGAATGGGCACTACAATGGCAAACAGGTGGCCAAATGGAGGGTAACGGCACGGACGGTGACCGGCCGCGATGTTGGTGACGATGATGATGAGTGCAGCAACCGTAAGCGCATATTTTTTTTCCCTTTCTGGGGTGAACTGATGCATCTCCACTGACTGGATGACCGGGGTTTGCTTGTTGTTTGCTGACCTGCATCCGAGAACCGATGTTTTCCAACGAAAAAGAAAAACACATGCAGAATTTTTCCACACTTCTCACATCCCTGCGTGTTCGTAAGCGGACGCTTGGAAAAGGTGAAAATTGCACCGCTGGGGAAAGTTTCCGATTGAGTTTTCTTTCAATAAAACGTTAGCGATCGAAGTATAAACATAGAGAAGCATAACTTGTGGACACATAGTTCTTTATCTTAAAGACAATCCATCTCATCTTTTGAGCCAGTTTCGAAAAAATCTGAATAGTTATAATGGAAAGCTAGTTCGTATAAGCTGTTAAAAAGAAGACATAAAAACAGTTCACATTGGGTGCATAATGGACCGTCCTCTTCTGTTCGTTCCATCTGGGCACCAGTCGCATTTTGCATGCATGTAGGACGGCAAAAGCAATTTGTACCGATACTGTTTTCATTAGGCCCGCGATGATTGAAACAAGTGTAAATTTATGAAAATCAGCGTGTAATTGTAAATCGCACAATTTCCGCTCCATCAGGTAACGTTTATGCATGCACCAACTGCCTCGCACTCAATCACTCGATCGTTTATCGAAAATGATTTGCCACACATCATATCGTGGTGGGATGGTGTCGCTCGGATTTCGAGGCTTCCCGATTCCCATTTTCATGGAAGCTTCTCTCGATGTATTCATTCTGTCTGTTTATGTTTATGCTCTATTGACAAAAACAACAAAATATTAATAATGTGGTCGATCAGGTCGGCATAAACGGCGTTTTAAAAGTATTCAATTCTAGAGCTCTATTATGGGATAATGAGTTGCATATATAATTCGTGAATGGCGTTTGTCATCATTATCGTACAATTAGAGCGAAATAATATGCTTGCAATTACGAGAATAATTGCAGGCTTACATTGAATATTTATAGTTTTGTTTAATTTTACATTAAAAGAAATTTTAATGAACTTCTTCTCGCCCAAAGTTGATTCATGATCAACAATAATTTTCAGCAACACTAAATAAATAGAATGTGTAATGGATGTAGTAAATTCATTTGTTGGAAAAGTTTAATTTAGATTTTCAATTTTTTTCAATCTCATTCTTGGGCCGAAACAAATATTTAAAGTTGTGTTCCCCCCTCCCCTTCCGGATTTTTTTTTTGCCCAAAATAATATTGTGAGGGGGCAACATAAAAAATTGGACAATTTTGAAGATTTTCAAAACATTCTTTAACAAATTCGAGGAGTGTTTTGATTTTTTTCCATTTTAATATTTATTTTTTAATATCCCCCCCTGCGATCTTCCGGAGACCGATAGGACATAATTTAAATTAAATGTTTGTGACGGTCTTATTATATTTTTATTCTTTTCAAAAAAAAAATAAACATAATAAACGTAACAAATATAAAACTGCGCAAATCGGTCTATTTATTTTCCGGTTTTGAGTTCCAATAATCGACACCAAACCCCAGGTTGAATGTGTCGCGATACTAAATTCATAAAAGGGAGACCAAAGGGGAATTTTTTGATAGATTATTCTCAATTACTGAGTCGAGAAACATGAGATATTTGTGATTTAGTGAACCTACAACACGTACATTTGTGCGAATAATTAGGTTAATTTTCATTGGCACTTGGTGCCTTGTAGAAGATTCCCTATTTGTAAGATGATCAAAATTTAAAACGAAATCGAAAATATTTATTTTTTTTTCGTTTCCTGTTTTATGATAATTGGGTGAAGATTTCTAGCAAACAATCAAGTTCGATCGAATTCCGCCAGGGACTGCAACAAGGTGATGAACTTTCGTTTCTATTTTTCAATTTTTTGCTTTAAGGTGTCATGCGGAGAGCTGGGTGTAGCAGCTGGGGTACGATTTTCAACAGATCCAGCCAATTTGCTAGCTGTACGGATGATATGGATGGATATTGACGGTCAAACATTTGAATAAGGGGCAGAACTGTACACCCACCTGAAACGTTAGGCTATAAAAATTGGACTGGTAGTTTATGCGACAAAGACAAAGTACATGCTTTGTTGTTTGGAGTGATTCTAACCATGACGTTTACTTAGTGTAGGAGGAAACGAAAAGATCTGCCATGAATAAATCAAATATCACAAATCTGTTAACTCTATTATAACTTTAATGCTTTCATGCATAATCAAAATATCGTATACATAAACCATTTGGTACGGGCAGCTGATTTCCAAGATTAACTAGATAACAAGCGCATAACAAACGTAAGTAAATAGATGTCTCACAGGCAAATTAATTAAACACGTTGCGTAGAATCTACCACACCGAATCATCAATGTCCGATGGCATCGACAGGTTGGCCGCAACTGGCACGATCCTTCGTATCGTTGGAGGACTAAAACCCAATTTCGCAACCGAAACGAACACGTGCCAGAGAAGATACGCTCCATACTCTCGCTCGTGGTTCACACCGTGCTCTGCAAAATAGAGGGGAAGTAATCGAAGAGTCAAGGGAGATTTCGATGGTTTGTTTTTTCATCATGAAGATGCAGAGAAGGTTGTGTGTTCACTAAAAATGAGTGAGATTCTCATGCATGTTTTATGTATGGAGTATGTTTGGAATACAAATTTGTTAGTACATAAGGAAGGCAAGTGAATTTCGTCGTGAATTGAATATAATTTGATGAGATAATTTAGTCATCGTTGATTGGTTTGGCGTTACTATATTTTTATTATTTTGGAAGCACAATTTCTTCATCGAAGCGTTTAGTCTTCCTCTTTCATGGCTCTATGTTCCTATAGGAAATTGGTCTGTCTTCCATATGAGCATTTTCATAGTCTTACTTGAAGACTTCCTGTGCCTGCCTGTTATTGCGAAGACATATTTTTGTTTTAAACCCTAATGTTTCTGGGGTTTGAAATCAACACATTTGAAATCGAGTCTTATTCGGCCTCCTCCGGATTCCAACAGTTTTGTTCGTAATGCAGCGATAAGGAGGGGCAGCACACAAGTTGCACATAGATCACAGTAACCAGATTTGGTCACAAATTGGTTACTGCAATCGGCACGGCTGGGTAAAGCGTACCATTGGTACTTCGCGTACCTAAAAGAATTAAATAGACCCCACCTCACGGTCCTTAGGCTGGCCAGGATACGAGCAACCTTAGGGAAGATCGAGTAGCTAACCAAGGTGCGAACTATGCTGATGGGGAAGGGTCCTTTGGCCGACACCCATTCGGCCGAAAGCCATATGGCCGAATGCCTTTGGCCGAAAGGGTCACTTGGCCGAAAGGGTCGTTTGGCTGAAAGGGTCACTTGGCCGAAAGGGTCATTTGGCCGGAAGAGTTGTTAGGTCGAAAAAAGTAAGTCATTTGAGTCAGTAAGAAATTAGAAATGAGAAGAGAGACGTCTGACTTCTCACTCTTCATTTCACGCGGAATGAGTAGTGAGACATCTCACTTCGCACTACTCACTTTTCACAGTAAGAAGTGAGAAATGAAGAGTGAAAAGTGAGACGTCTCACTTCTCACTCCTCATTCCTCACTTCTCGCTGTCAAAAGTGAGAAGAGAAAATGAAACGGCCAAATGACCCTTTTGGCCAAATGACCCTTTTGGCCTAATGACCCTTTTGGTCTAAAGACCCTTTCGGCCAAATTACCCTTTCGGCCAAATTACCCTTTCAGCCAAACGACCCTTTTGGCCAAACGATCCATTCGGCTGAATGGGTTTCGGCAAACGACCCTTTCCCTATGCTGAAAAAGAAAGGGGGAGGGGATGCACCCTCTCCTGGAGTGCAAATCTGATCGATCGTCTGATCCCCATGTCAGGGGCGGTTGAGTGCCAGCGAGGGACTTTAATGAAAATTATGCATAATGGTCCACCGGAATTTTAGGGGTATGGTGTCAGGCCCTGCAAGCCAGCTTTGAAAAAAAAAACAGCAACGAATAACCAACGAGAGTATACGGACCGGAACAACCGGCGAAGACCACAGCGACGAAAAGGGACTAGTGATTGGAAACTCGGTTCCTGGAACTGCAAATCCCTCAACTTCATCGGGAGCACACGCAAACTCGCCGATGTGCTCAAGGACCGTGGATTCGGCATCGTAGCTGCAGGAGATTTGTTAAAAGGGATCAATGGTGCGAAGGTAATCATACCATCTACCAGCGCTGCGGCAACACACACGAGCTGGGAACAGCTTTCATAGTGATGGTCGATATGCAAAGGCGCGTGATCGGGTGGTGGCCGATCAATGAGAGAATGTGCAGGTTGAGGATCAAACGCCGGTTCTTTAACTTCAGCATAATTAACGTCCATAGCCCACACTCCGGAACCACTGATGATGATAAGGACGCATTCTACGCGCAGCTGGAACGTGAGTACGACAGCTGCCCAAGCCACGACGTCAAAATCATCATAGGAGATTTGAACGCACAGGTTGGCCAAGAGAAGGAATTTGCACCGACTATTGGAAAATTCAGCGCTCACTGCTTGACGAACGAAAACGGCCTACGACTAATTGATTTCACCGCCGAATATGGCCATTCGCAGCACCTACGTCTGTATCGGTACACCTGGAGATCAAAACAGCAGACAGAATTCGAGATCACAAATCGACGGCATGATTGATGGACGGCAGATTATCGACGTCAGCACATATCGTGGCACTCTGACCACTTCTGGTGAAGGTTAAACCCTCGCGTAAAACCATCCATCATCAACAATGCTCGGTACCGACGGCCGCCGCGGTACGACCTAGAGCGACTGAACCAATCTGATGTCGCCACTGCATACGCGCAGCATCTCGAGACAGCGTTGCCGGAAGAGGGTGAGCTCGATGGGGCCCTCTTGAGGACTGCTGAAATACAGTCAAAGCCATTAACGACGCAGCCGAGAACAACGTCGGGTATCTGGAACGAAGTCGACAGAACGATTGGCTCAACGAAGAGTCCAGACAGATTCTGAAGAAGAAGGACGCAGCGCGAGCGGTCTTGCTGCAGCAAGGGACCCGGTAGAATGCTATAGACGGAATCGGAGACAGCATACCCGGCTTTTCAGGAGAAGAAACGCCCCCTGGAAGAAATGGAATGTGAAGAAAAAGAACACCTGTGCCGTTCTCAAAAAACAAATTTATCAGAAGTCCAACGCATCCGTGCCGGGAGCCGAGATATGAAGGAATGAGGATGGGAGCAACTTGACGAATGAACGTGTGGTAAAAACGGTGGAAGCAGCACTACGAGGAACATTTAATGGTGTGGAGGCAGTGGAGGAAATGACTACGCCAGTTCAGAGGACGATGGAAGCCAATCAGCCCCCACTTAAAACCCTTTCGAGACGACCTTTTTTAAGCAGATTGAACGTCCAAATTTGTAATTTTTTTCGTTGGATCCACCCAAAGGCATTGCAATATTTTTATCCGATGGCCTAGGCCGTCCAAACTGTTCTGGAGTACATATCCTCGAGTCCATAAGAAAATATGTCTAGAAACAAAATGTTCTAAAACGAGATGTATATCTGAAAATATCCATGTGATAATAACACATAAATTATTCGTGTTTTGAATAAACGTATATTATTTCAAGCTCTCCAAAGCGTCTTGGAATTCGGAACATCTGATCTACCCGATCAACCAAGTACTGAACGATGTATCCGTGCGTCGGTAAACATCCCAACAGGTCCGTTGAACCCATAGGATTGTACTCATTACTTTTACAAGAAACTACAGGCTCTCTATAGTTCTGCAAAATGTCCTGGAGTTCAGAGTATGAAAATGTATTCGTGCATCGCTAAACATCCCACCAGATCTTTTGAGCAAATAGGATTGCACTCATTGCTTTTACAAGCAACTAAATACAGGTTCTTTATGGTTCCCTAAAACGTCCTGCAGGTCAGAACATGTGATCTACCCGGTCAACCAAAACATGAAAGGTGTATCCGTTCTGCCCTAAATATCGCAGCAGGTCCATTGAGACGATAGGATTCCACTAATTACATTTACCAGCTACTACAGGCCTTTTTGGTTCTCCAAAGCATCTTGGGGACATATATGACCTACCTATTCAACCAAGTGGGGGGCAGCAGGGACTATGTCCAAGGGCTTGACGATCCCTCCCCAGGCCATCTGCGAGTTGTGGGGCTTGCCTAGGATGTGGTGGGCCCTGTTAAACCTCCATAAAAAGCTGCATGAATCCGCAAGTAGGTTCCGCCAAAGCGACCGTGTGCCGCTCAAAGCGCACAAGCCCAAGTCCTGGAGTTAGGTTTGACGCTAAACAGCCTTGACACGACGGCCCTCCGACGAGACAGGAGGTTTGCGCAGGCCCAATAAGCCGCCTTTAAAAACAACTATTATGAACGACTAAGAGGATAATACGACTCGATGCAATCGGCAACGACCTAGGCTTCTACCAAAGCTGTGGCACCACCAACGAGCTGGGAACCGGCTTCATAGTGCTGGGAAAGATGCGCCAACGCGTGATTGGGTGGCATCAACGCAAGGATGTGCAAGCTGAGGATAAAAGGCCGTTTCTTCAACTATAGCATCATCAACGTGCACTGCCCACACGAAGGGAGATCCGACGACGAGAATGAAGCGTTATATGCGCAGCTGGAGCAGACATACGATGGATGCCCACTGCGGGACGTCAAAATCGTCGGAGTCGGAGTCATCCGCCGCGGCTAAACATTGGGCGGCTACAAGACGGTAGACTAGCCCAAGACTACGCGCAGCAGCTGGAAGTGGCACTCCCAATGGAAAAGCAGCTAGGCGCAGCATCTCTTGAAGATGGCTGGAGAGATATTCGATCCGTGATTGGAAGAACCGCAACCGCTGCACTAGGCACGGTGGCTCCGGATCAGAGAAACGACTGGTATGACGGCGAATGTGAGCAGTTAGTTGAGGAGAAGAATGCAGCATGGGCGAGATTGCTGCAACACCGCACGAGGGCGAACGAGGCACGATACAAACGGGCGCGGAACAGACAAAACTTGATTTTCCGGAGGAAAAAGCGCTAGCAGGAAGATCGAGACCGTGAAGAGACGGAGGAACTGTACCGCGCTAATAACGCACAAAAGTTCTATGAGAAGTTGAACCGTTCACGTAAGGGCCACGTGCCACAGCCCGATATGTGTAGGGACATAAACGGGAACCTTCTTACAAACGAGCGTGAGGTGATCCGAAGGTGGCGGCAGCACTACGAAGAGCACCTGAATGGCGATATGGCAGACAACGGTGGCGGTATGGTGATGAACCTAGGAGCACGCGCGCAGGACATGCGACTTCCGGCTCCGAATCTCCAGGAAATCCAGAAGAAGATCGGCCGGCTGAAAAACAACAAAGCCCCTGGTGTTGACCAATTACCAGGAGAGCTGTTTAAACACGGTGGTGAGGCACTGGCTAGAGCGCTGCACTGGGTCATTACCAAAGTTTGGGAGGATGAGGTTCTGCCGCAGGAGTGGATGGAAGGTGTCGTGTGTCCCATCTACAAAAAGGGCGATAAGCTGGGTTGTAGCAACTACCGCGCAATCACATTGCTGAACGCCGCCTACTCTAGGTACTCTAGGTACTCTCCCAAATCTTATGCCGCCCGGATAAAAATTTACAGTTCCTTGTATGGTATGATCCATTGGAATTCAATTGGTTGTATGGTAAATAATACAATCTATTGTATTTTTATTGTAGATTTTTCAAGGTTGTAAAAATCCTTTATTGTACTTACTTTAAAAGTACAATACATTTAAATGTGACCGATACATTCTATAATATTTTAGTTGTTCGCTTATGTTTTATATTGCTCATCCAAAAATTAAACAAATTATAAAAGTATTCCATCTCGGTGATCAGATAATCCGTTTTAAAGAAAATAAAAATATAATTTGAGAATATTTCATTGATTCATTATGTTGATGGAATAACAATTGAAAACAATAAAATAACAATAACTTTCATAGTTACATGAAAATTCTACCGATTTTCAAATATATGTTTTAATTGCAGGTATTGAAATATTCATGTTCTGATCAATTTAAATTTAAAAATTCAAAGGAACAAAATCTTTCACTTTTAATTTTACTTGGAGAATGACTGGATTTAGATGAGCGTGTACAATTTTGTTTGTGATTAGTGAGAAGACGAAGTAAACGAAGTGTTCCTTTTATAATCGTCTATCCGGTACAAAGTTAGTACGCTTTTTATATCGAAGTTGGATTTTTCTCCAGATACAGATCCAGATACAGATTTTCTCCCAACTTCGGAAGTAGTGCGCTGGATTTGCCTAAAGATGCGCTAAACAACACATCAATTAGTTTGACAGATAAAATTTCGGAAGAAAGTTCGGTTCGGAAGTCCCGACTTCCGAATTCTAAGTTGATGCTACGCCGACAATACTGATTCTGCGAGCAAGCAACGGCCGATCATTTCCCGCTGTACCGTGGTGAGTATCTATCAAGGTATCTATATATACCGGATCATTTTGAGGTGGGATAAATCTTTCAACACGTAAAGAAAAAAACTTATAATTTAAAACCTTATAAGCAACAACCTATTCGAAAATATCAATACACTAATTCATTATGCCATCTGATGAATGATCCCATACTAAAAAGCAATAACATTAATAAGTTAATGAAAAGTATAAGTTTTGGAATGTATGTGCCTAGTAACATTATTGTTTTTGACGTGAAAGACCTTCAGGAAGGGTCCCTTGATTCACACCGCCGAAGCAGTTCGCAGATTTTTTTTATTAATATGTATCCTTGTTCCTTTTCAGAAATTGAATTAATGATAAAACACTGCTGCATGCCACCATCCCTGATGATTCAATATCGTTCGGCGACTATCATCGAGCTATATCACCAACGGGATACAATAAAAAATTAAACAGGTAACTTTTGTTTTTCTTCTCGGCTTATACTTTTTGTAAGAAACCTGACATGATCTTATAATTTACGTCTTCCACAGGAAAAAAAATGCAAGCAGCATTAGTTACAGCGGCTTCAGTGAGTATAGCCGGTTGCATCATTGGCGACTGAAATCTACGTTTATGAATCCCGGTCTGAATAGCAGTTAACGCACTTAACAATACCAATACCAATATAATTTTAATTTTAATTCGAACACAAATTGAACTAAAGTCAAATTGGCATTAAATTAAAACTGAATTGAAATTAAATCAAAAATAAATTGAATTGTATTTTTATTGTAAAATTGAAGTCGAGATTGAAGTGAAATTTATTTAAAATCCCATTGTATTTCTACTGTAAAACAATAAAAAAATTTGAGAAAAACATTTGAAACACATTGTTTTCTATTGTTTTGGCCTTCGAAATCATCCCATTGAAGAACCGTTAAATCAATTGTTTTGCTCTGAATTTTGTATGAAATTTTTTCGATTTTTTTATTGTAAAGATACATAACAACCCCCCTTTTTTATTGTAAAAGTCCCATTTACCATTAATTTAATCGTGGAAAACAATTGTCTCTGATGTGATTTAGTTGTTAAAGTTCCATTACATTCAATGGTAATTTCTATGTTTTACATGGTGATGTAACAGTAAAATTTATAATATTCTAATCATATTTTTTATCCGGGCGTCGACTAGCACCAATTGCAAGAGAGTTCGTGGGGCAGTACCAGGCGGGTTTTATAGACGAACGCTCCACCACGGACCAGGTGTTCGCCATTCGCCAAGTACTGCAGAAATGCCGCGAATACAACGTGCCCACACATCATCTATTCATCGACTTCAAAGCCGCATATGATACAATCGATCGGGTCCAGCTATGGCAGCTAATGCGCGAACACGGATTTCCGGATAAACTGATACGGTTGATCAAGGCGACGATGGATCGGGTGATGTGCGTAGTTCGAGTTTCAGGGGCATTCTCGAGTCCCTTCGAAACGCGCAGAGGGTTACGGCAAGGTGATGGTCTTTCGTGTCTACTATTCAACATCGCTTTGGAAGGGATAATACGAAGAGCAGGGATAAACACGGAAGGTACAATTTTCAATAAGTCCGTCCAGCTATTTGGCTTCGCCGACGACATAGATATTATGGCACGTAACTTTGAGAAGATGAAGGAAGCCTACATCAGACTAAAAAGGGAAGCCAAGCGGATAGGACTAGTCATCAACACGTCGAAGACGAAGTACATGATAGGAAGAGGTTGTAAGCCACAATGTAAGCCACCCACCGCGAGTTTGCATCGGTGGTGACGAAATCGAGGTGGTAGAAGAATTTGTGTACTTGGGCTCACTGGTGACTGCCGAAAATGATACCAGCAGAGAAATTCGGAGACACATAGTGGCTGGAAATCGTACATACTTTGGACTCCGCAAGACGCTCCGATCGAATAGAATTCGCCGCCGTACCAAACTGACAATCTACAAAACGCTCATTAGACCGGAAGGAAAATGCTGCGTACCATCTATGGTGGGGTGCAGATGGCGGACGGTACGTGGAGGAGGCGAATGAACCACGAGTTGCATCAGCTGTTGGGAGAACCATCCATCGCTCACACCGCGAAAATCAGACGACTGCGGTGGGCCAGGCACGTAGCCAGAATGTCCGACAGTAACCAGGTGAAAATTGTTCTCGACAACGATCCGACGGACACAAGAAACCGAGGTGCGCAGCGGGCAAGGTGGATCGAACAGGTGGAAGATGACTTGCAGACCCTCCGTATACTGCGTGGTTGGCGACGTGTAGCCATGGACCGGATGGAGAAGACTCTTATGTGCGGCACAGGCCACTCTGTCCTTAGTCTGGTAATAAATTAAAAAAATGAACAAAAATGTTTAAATACAGAAGAATTTTACTACTACTTGTTGAGTGATCTGCAGCAACACACCGAGGACCACCACCAATGCGATGGATTTCCGTTGAAAATGTTACCAGCTCCTTTGTGATGCTGTGTCCGCTCCGCTACAATCGCTTTGATGCGTCCGCTCTACTTGAAATTTTGTTCAAACTTAGGATTAGATCCAAACCCGCAAGTGATTTATTATTGATGTCGGTGCTAGTGATGCATGTAAGCATATGCGGTATTTCGAAAAATTTCGTTTTAGGGCATTCGAAACGAAATTCCGCGGAATTTCGCGGAATTTTAGTATGGCGAAATCTGATTTTCTGATTTCGTTTCGTATCGATTAATTTAAAAAAATTCGACGGAAAAATCATGCTTTTAACGAAATTAAACGGAATTTCGCGGAATTTCGAAATAAATTTCTATTATTTCAAATTTTCATATCGTAAAAATTTTTGGCTGCGCCGCTGAATAAAGCCATTCAAACTCTATTTAAAATTTTATAAGGTACATCGGGGCAAGTTGAAACGGTTTTTTCAAAGTTGAACTTTGTAGTGCTATTAAAAAAACCATTCTTTGATAAATATTGAGTTCGTTTGCGGCATTTGCTAGTTCGGGGCAAAGAATATACATACAAAATTAGCAACCTTACCAAACTTTCTTATAAATAGTTAGTATACTAAAATTATATTGTTATAGGCATCGTTTCAACTTCCCCACGTATCGGGGCAAGTTGAAACACTGTGCTATATACAAAGATGCACGAGGTTGGTATGGTGACTGTACTGCCAGGACACTCATAAGAGTCCCATGTAAATGTTGATGTAAACTTCTGATGATTTTGAATATCTTTCAGAGGTTAGCTCAAAATTGTCTCGTGTTAAGGAAAAGTGATAAAATAGTATGCTTTGTTCTAGAATTTTGAAAATCAAATCCTTCTTGTATTGTCCATCTTGATATTTACTCGGATTACTTTTCAGGATGGTTAATTATTTGGTTCGTTTGAATTGTGCGCATGATCAATTCGTTTGTGGCTTCTTCGTAAATTCACATTAATTAACCAGCATATCTCTCACAAACCCCTCGATTGAAGAAATAGGGAAGTAGGGAAGTGAAACGTGGAGTTAACAAAATGGTTACATGCTCTGTTTTATTTTTTTGAAAGCCAGTGCTCACTACGAGGAAAAGTAGATTAAGAATCTCAAAACAAGACCATGCAGTTTGAACATAACCCCTTTTAATTCTATTCTTCAGTGGAAATTGCAGGTGGGTTGCATTCATGACGGGATGGTAGGAAATTTATTAAATTTATTTTCAGAAGCTTGGACCTTTTTATGTATTTATAATATTCGAATGTATTTACGGACCAATGTGAATTCTGAAAAAAAAATCATTTTAAATTGCGAGGGTGACGTTTTTAACCGTTGTTTCAACTTTCCCCGCACCAAGCATTTCTATTTGCACCGATGGGTTGAAACGACAAAAATACGAAAATTTACCGGGTCTTTCATCGATTTTTTATAATCATTATGCTTATTCAACACTAGCAGACCCGACGAACTTCGTTTCGCCTAAGATTGATTCATTTTCTGAATAATTCTTAAGTTATGGAGAAATTGATGTTTCGTTTGTATGGGAGCCCCCCTTTCCAAAGGAGGGAGGGATCTCGAACCATCTTAGGAACTTTCCCCGGCCCAAAAAAAAACCTCTGCATACAAATTTTAACGCCGATCCGTTCAGTAGTTTCGAAATCTATAAGGTTCAGACAGACAGAAATTCATTTTTATGTATATTAGAGTGGGGCGTCATGTTCATTTTTTCAAATCAATGGTTTTTCGAAGCCATTCTGGGTCCTGAAAAATTGTGCAGAATTTGGGACCGATTGGTTGCTTCCTCGCTTTCCGCATCGCGTTTGAAGTTTGTATGGAAATTAGTATGGGAGAACATATATTTTTGCATTTCTACTACTAGAGGTTTCAGTTCATCGTAAACCAAGTGGCACATTAGGTTAAAGTATAACACAAAGGATGCCGAAAAACTTTGCTGAAGAAGGCACGTTGCTGGAACGTCCACGAAAAAAGTTATAACGCTTCGAAGATTGAGTGTTCAAACCATATGCAAAAAATCATTTATTCTGCCAGCACTGCCGTACTACGTGGAGCAATAATTTAACTGAGTGTTATTTCAAAATTATTGATTTTATAGGACTTTGGAGCTAAAGGGAGATATTCGGAATGATTTCACAAAGTAAAAGTTCCGACTAGAAGGAAAATGGGTTTTGCCCTCTGACAATTACAGGTTGTCCGGTAGTGCTGGCAGAAACATTGATTTCGTGCATATGGTTTAAACAATCAATTTTCGAAACGTAATAACATTTTTTGTAGACCTTCCAGCTGCGTACCTTCTTCGGCAAAGTATTTCGGCATCTTCCAGGCTATATGCTAACGTATTGAGTCACGTGATTGATGATAAATTGAAGCCGCTAAGAGCCAAAATGTTAAAAAGTACGTTTTCCCATACTAATCTCCATGTAAATTTAAAAAGCGATGCGGCATGCGAGGTCGCAACCTATCGAGCCCATATTTTGCACAGTTGATTGGGGTCCCAAAACGATTCAGAAAAACCTTGATCTCACTTGATCGGACGAAGCTTGCGTTTTTTCATACAACTGCGCCCCACTCTAATGTATATAGATAGAAGAGATGAAAATTTGATGGAAAAAACTTTTACAAACACCATTTTGAGACTTATTTCATTGGCACGCCAGAAACAACTACCATGATATGTGAAGCAACTTTATCCAATGGAAATTTGCAGGAAATCGTCGATTCCAACGTTAACTTTTGGTTTTTGTTCAGGGGGTCCATTATACGCACGGGCTCCATTACTAGCACTCTCCCTAATATTTAGCAATAAAGGTAAATGTCAGCGTTCTAGTTGGAAGACATAAAATTAGTTTACATTTAATAGCTAAAGGCTTATACATTGTTCTCAAGGTCTGAAAAGATTTATAACTGTTGATTTTGAGCATTATATTCATTTTTATTCCATTCATATTTATTTATATTATTCCATCTAGCAGTTATATTTTTTCAAGTGAAATCTTTTGTGCTTGCAACTTTCGTTTCTCTTACATAAATAATGGATATTTCTATCGAGTTTAGATAGTATCTATCGAGGAAGATAAACATCGATTTTTGAAACATATTGTATGGAAGGTTCTGTGTCAAATTAATTTGATTACACTTGCGACTCAATTTCGTTTAGTTTCGAAGTATCGGAAGTAAATCTAAATTTCGTTTCGTTTCGTTCCGAACCAACAATAGCATTTCAAATTTCGTTTCGTTTCGTTTCGTCAGGAGAAAATGTGTTATCGCATACCCTTATTTTGCTTGTGTTGAATAAAGGCAGCATGCAAACAAATAGAGCAAATCAAATCTTCTAATAGAGCGTGAATTCTGATTGGTTGCATGTAAAATACTACTACACTGATTGTGAGAGTGTGTTTTAGATTCCCCCAATAGCACGATTACCAAGGACATGTTAACGAAAATACTATTATATGAATCATTTATTTCCCAAATATTTACCATATTTGCAAGTGAAGAAGTTTATAAATAATGGATATTTCTATCGAGTTTAGATAGTATCTATCGAGGAAGATAAACATCGATTTTTGAAACATATTGTATGGAAGGTTCTGTATCAAATTAATTTGATTACACTTGCGACCACCTCATCAGAGCTACCAACTAAATAGTAACAAGGCAGACACGATTGAATTGTCACATCATGTCCTAGCTTTCAGCAAACACGTATGCCTATTTTTTATTGCTAAAACACAGCAAATAGTTTATTGGAAATCAGCAAATAACCGTATTTTGTACGGAAGTCTGTTCTTTATTATGCAGAGCTGTGTATTTTTAATATTGCGAAAATTGTTTGGATACTCAAAATTACCTTCATCCTATAACTTGAGTAGACCCTAGGTTCAAGTTCCCTATATTCTCATAATTATTCAGATCTGTTATTTTTTTTTACATTCTATTTCCAATGGTTTGAATTTCCAGGCTTTACAGATTCATCATGGAATAGAGAACGTTTTCCGGGGCGCCAGGCAATGTGAGGCAAGTAGGCTGAACCCGGAACTGTCCCGCATAATCCGGGGCGTTTGTAACCTAATGCCTACATGCAGATAGCGTAATGGTGTTGCTAGAGTAAGAGCATCTCACAGCTATTATTGTTAAGGTCCGACTCCCATCAGCGCACCATAGAATTTTTCTAATCGTTCTCACAAAAAGTGAGTGAGAGGTGAAGTGATTAAACGAAAAAGGTTTTCGTCTAGTAGTCACGATTTTCGTTTATCTTCCAAGGCCGAGAAAAAATGATGGATGACAATGCCCTCACCATAACCAAATAAAAAATGCTCGCCTAATATTTCCATCAGACCTCAGTAAAAATTTAGAAAAAGTCGAGTTTAAACACTTAGTTTTTATTTCTGCAGTTCGGTAAAAATCCGCATAGCCGTGCGCCAGCAAAATAAATAACTGATATTCAGGCAAAATAGATGTTTGTTAACTGATTTTCGGCAAATTATTTGCTGATTTCCAGCAATTTTGACAGAAATCTCGGCAAAAAACAAGTTTGCTGGGGCACGGCTGTGCGAATCTCGGTAAAAGCTGACCATTTTGGTGACATCCCGGTAAAAAAAATTAAGTGTGTACTGCTGCAACTAACAGCTGTTTGGAAAGTCTCACAGATTCAATAAATCTTCATGAATTTGGTTGGAAATTTGCCTGGAGACTTTATTCAAGAGGTCGATTGAAATGGAAGGGTGGCACTTTGAATCTGTAATACTTTTCAAAATGATGAACAGATCCAATAAATATGAAATCTGTTGATTGCTGTTAAAAAATCAGCTTTAATTTATTTTTACTGAGGCCTGTTGGAAATATTAAGCGATGAATTTCTTACGTTGCTTATGGTAAAGAGGCATACTTTTGAAAATGGTAGACAGGTACTTATGTCTTATGTTACTTATGTCCTTTTGTAAAATTAAGCTAGATTCTACCTATGGAATTTGGGTAACAATATTCAGTAACAATTTCTTTAACAATATTAAACAAAATAATTTTCTTTTATTCGTATTCTTTTATTAGTTTTTGCATTATGTATATAAAGCAAAAAAAAAAAACTATTCAATAAAAATTCCGCGGGAAAAAAAAATTTCGTTTCGTTTCGAAAAATTTCGAATCAAATGGACTTCAATTTCGTTTCGTTTCGAAGTATCGGAAGTAAATCTGAATTTCGTTTCGTTTCGTTTCGAACCAACAATAGCATTTCAAATTTCGTTTCGTTTCGTTTCGTCAGGAGAAAATGTGTTATCGCATACCCTTAGATGCATGTACATGATTGGTTGGTTTACATACACAGAAAAAAAATAATGAAAAGTAACCATCGCGTAAATAATAAAGACGTGGAAAATTACACTATTCTGGGCGTACTTGGATTTTTCCGAACTATTTTGCCCTAAATGTATGCAATTTACATAGCATTATGACACTTCTTTGTATAAAAAGTGACATAATGCAATACAAATTGCATACTTTCAGGTGAAAATATCCTTTAAATTTACGCACTTTTTGGCATTCCTTTTATGTGCATTACTTTCGTGTAAATTTCAACAACTTTTTCTATCTGTGTATTTCTAAACTTTTTATCAATTATCGATAATAAATAGTCAAAAATCAGTATTGACTGACTCATCCTTGATCGAATGGTCTAAAAAAATTGAAAATCCATCGAAAAACGGCTGAGATATTAAAGTTTAAAGTCTATCATATTTTCGTGACGGTCCCCGATTTTCGCAATCGTAAAGTGTACCCCAATATAGAAAAGACAGACGTAGTCTTACGTAAAAAAAATCGGTTCAGGTGATTCGAAACGAATTTCCGCGGAATTTCACGGAATTTTACAACATCTGGTTTTTCGATTTCGTTTCGTTAAATTCCAGAAATTTTGCCTGCAAAAACTAGCTTTCAACTAAATTAAATGGAATTCCACGGAATTTCAAAGCAAATAATACACAGATAGAAAAAGTTGTTGAAATTTGCACGAAAGTAATGCACATAAAGGGAATGCCAAAAAGAGCGTAAATTTTAAGGATATTTTCACCTGAACGTATGCAATTTGTATTGCATTATGTCACTTTTTATCCAAAGAAGTGTCATAATGCTATGTAAATTGCATACATTTAGGGCAAAATTGTCAGAAAAGATCCAAGTACGCCCAAAATAGTGTAATTTTCCACGTCTTTATTATTTACGCGATGATTACTTTTCATTATTTTTTTCTGTGTAACCATGTAACTAATCTAATAAAAAAATTCAGCTGCACCGCTGAACCAAGATATCAATTTTGTAGTCAAGATTATATGATATACACATTTTTGACGTATACTACGTCTAAGGGGAAGACTCGAATACAGGGTGACAAATGAAAATTTCCAAATTCGAGACCGTCACGAAATCATGTAAGATTTTGAACTTTAATAGCGCCTTTATCTTCCGATGGATTTTTGAGATTTATATATCAATTTGTCAATTATATTGAAACTTTGGGTTATGAATGTTAAAATAGGGTATCGGATCATTTTGGCAGCACCCTCTTTTCTTGTCCGCAAGAGTCTCGTTACGGTCGTCGCCGTTCAGTGCGATTGGTTTTTGGACTCTCCTTTTTGTGCGGTGTTTCGCACAAAAAGTAGAACAATGGAGCCGGACCAGTGACCGCGGTCGAAACAAATGTAACAAAAATGCGTTATGTAGTGCATGGTGTATAAAAAGTAAGGGTATGCGATAACACACTTTTCCTAACGAAACGAAACGAAACGAAATTTAGAATGTCTATCTTGATTCGGATCGAAACGAAACGAAATTAAGATTTCTTTCGATATTTCGAAACGATACGAAATCAAGTTTCATTTAATTCGAAATTTTTCGAAACGAAACGAAATTTTAATTTCTTTTCCGCGGAATTTTTATTAAATTGTTTTTACATTATGTACGCAATTATGATTTTACTTTTTCGAAGTCCAGTAACGGTTTTGCGACCAAAAGAGTCACAATAACAGCCGCATTCTCGCCGCATATACCATTGGCGATAAGACAATACCCCAGCATTTGTGCCGCTTTCAAAGAAATTCATCGTGGAGCGTGTGTTCCCGAATCTGATCAATTTTATATCTTTTTTTACCAGTAAGTATATAAAAATAAAGAAATTGTGGGATTTTTCATATACGGATTCAAATTTCGTTTAAAACCTTAGTTCACTTAAGAATTATGTAATTATGCTTAGTCAAAATTAGAAAATGAATGCTTAGATTTATTTTTTTATTTAGTGGGATACTCAATTATGTATCCACATCTGCCAGGCGTATACGCAGATTGAGAATTGATAATACTACCAACATCTGAAAGAGCGTATCAGTCAAAATGTATTCCTTCTTATTCTTCGTCTACATATATAGCATACATTTGCTCACTAGAAGAATCCTGTGCACCTTTCTAAAATGTACGAAGATATGTATTTCCGATTGAATTTAACAGACCCATAGTCTTATATACAATCAGCTCGACAAACTGAGATATTGTCTGTGTGTTTTTGACATATGAGAACAGCTGTTATGGTCAGTATAAGCTGAAAGCAATCTTAAGTAAAGAACTTCCAGCAATTTTAATGATCTTTCAACCCGTTCTGAATTTTATTTTTGCAAATTCCGTGCGAAGATCTAGAAATGCCCAGAAATCTGCAATGTTCCTTACATACAGCGCCGTAGCGTGCGGTTGGCCAGGTTGGCCTCCGCCAAGGGCGCCAGTCTTTAGGGGGCGCCGAAATCATGGATTACGCTATAAGCAAAAGACAAATTTATTTAGTTTAGGGTTGGTACAATGGTAGAGATATGTCTTATGACAAGTAAGAGATATGTGGAATAATCTAGAGCAAGCCAAAAATATTGCCTTTTTTCCACATCAACATGTTATATGGATTTGTTTTAGTTTTGACTGCTAATCCGATTTCTCAAGGACCTCCAAAACCGGTTACAAGAGGTCAGTAGAAAAAAGAGAAAAAACAAAAATATAATATTTAACAAGTTATTTGACAATCATGGATTTTGATTATCAACATTGTGTGAATCGGATTATTTAAAATTTTAGCTATTACATATTAGGGCCTCCGAGGGATTTCCGGAGCCATAATGTTTGATAGCAGTGACTATTCGCGACATGTAGAACTTATTGAAGCAGTGCAGCATACATTTAAATGTTTTTGTATAGAAAATTCTATTACCCTTATGAACCATATCAGAGAAGAATAAGTCGCATGCAGATCACATCATTAACTCGGCGCGTCCTTGTTGTGTCTACGCTTCATCGACTTGTACATGGATCTATTTACTGCAGCATTACTAGTGAACTCCAGTTTTGGTTTCCCACGCATGGTCTACGTCAGTTGGATCTATTCTACATCCCTAGATCAAGGACAAACCTGGTGAAAGCTGCACCTCTTTCTCGTTTATGCCAGACTTACAATGAAGGCTACAACGAAGTGGACATTTTTATGGAGCTTTCGCAATTCAAAGGGATTATCCGAAACTTTTTCTTCCTATTATAATCAAATGTATATTGGTCCTGAGGTGGACGGCAATTTCGACCATTGAACAACCTACTGCATAGTTCAATTTTATCAACACAAATATGTACAGGAAGTGACTTCAAACTATCGACAGACACAGTCCTGAGTTAAATTTTCCTTGATCCAAACAGATCCGTTGGCGAATTCGACCACCAACCAATCTACACACCATACAGTTATTTTTTATTTAATTTGTCCTAACTGGGTTCAGTGGTCCAAAGCTACATTTTACTTGATCCAAATAGGTTCAATGGCAACTCCAGACCACCAACAAACCAACTCCAAAATATGGTTTTTCCTGATTCGACTAGATCCGGTAGAAACTCTGACCTTCAACCATCTCACCCCAGAGTGAAATTTTATCAACTCTGTTAGGTCCAGAAGTGGTTTCAAAACACCGTCAGACCCACTCCAAAATCGGATTTTCCTTGACGCGAATAGGTCCGATAACGATTCCGATAATCGACCGACACACTTCAGAGCTGGATTTTATTGACCCAACTAGACCCAGCAGTGTGTAGGCTCCTTAACATTATTAATGAACTTCCAGCACGGCTCTAGAAAGTCGCTTAAATAAATAGTAAAATAATCAAAAAAAGTATCACCAAATGGAAACAAATCTTAGATGGACATTCTGCAATTCAAATGAACTTCAAGGACAAAAGTTCTTGTTCTCTTCATAGTATTGAATGATGTTTAAAGCATCTTTAAACCACTAAACCTTCTAATTTTACTGTTGATGCATTTCAAATTGTCAAATTGTTGTGAAATTTTTATAATCAAAGGGGGGCGCCAAATCATGGTTTCGCCAAGGGCGCTAGCAGTCCAGGCTACGGCTCTGCTTACATATTGTGCAAATAGTCAAAGAAGAGCTTATTAGCTTGATTAACTGTACACATCGTAGTTTCTAATCATGATTGGCCGAGAAACAGCAAATATGCACAGCTCATCAATTAAATAATATTCTTGGAATACAAAAAAGTTATAACTTGCTTCGGTGTTTCCAATTCATGACCAATAATGAAGCTGGTCACGTGCTTATAGTCAATTTAGGATTAGGAGAGGAAAATTAGTTTAACACTCATTGTTTTAAGAGACCAAGGAATGCTTTGCATCTCCGTGAGCGCTACGGGAAAGGAATCGTTGGTTAGTTCAGAAGGTAATTCTTGTGAAATCTCTTAATGAGCAACAAAATATGTATTACGAAGTTATTTTGAAAACTAGAAGACGAAAACTGTGTTTCAAATCAATCCAACGCATGATCAATGTGTTTCGTTTAATAATCTTCTACAACACGATCGATCCTGCACTAAATAATGTTGTGCTCTTCGATGCAGACATTAATTTTATCACTTTACGTTCTCCCACACTAGTTGGCGTGATCAACATCAACACGATCGATTGCACACAAATTTCACTTCGCGTTCTCCCGTACTAGATGCCGTCCCATGACCAGCATCCACATGATCGTTTCCGCATTCATATAGAAGAAAACTACATACGAATTTGTCGACTAAGAATGAGGTTATATAGTAAGCGTCAATAGAAAAAAATTGTATAACCTAAAGTTTTGAAAACAACTTTACGATTATGTTCAGCGGCGCAGCCAAAATTTTTGATAATATAAAGTATGGTTTAAGTTTAAATTTGTTTCGAAATTCCGCGGAATTCCGTTAAATTTCGTTAGAAGCTAGTTTTTGCTAGCGAAATTTTTGTAATTTTACGAAACGAAACGAAATCAAGAAATCAGATTTCGCCATGCTCAAATTCCGCGAAATTCCGCGGAATTTCGTTTCGAATCACCTGAAACGAAATTTTTCGAAATACCGCATATGCTTAATAAAAAGTAATCCAGATAAGGGCATGTTTGTGCAGGGATGAGACGATCAATTGTTATCAGTGCCAATGCCCTTGCTAGTAATGCAATCAATTTATATTAAAAAACGACTTTGGAAAATGTTTTTTTTTGCAAACTGAAAAATAATAAGGCCGTTACACATATTTATTAAAAATTATGGTCTCCGCAAAGTCAAGGGGGAGGAGGTAATCTTCTTCTTCTACTGAATCGAACGGCATGAAAATTTGAATGCAGAGGTTTTTGGGGCCGGGGAAGGTTCTTAAGATGGTTCGAGACCCCTCTCCTCTTTGAAACCTGGCTCATATACAAATGAAACACCAATTTCATCATAACTCGAGATCAAGCAAATGGAAACAAATCTGGCGTGTGGAGGTTTTGGAAGAGAAGACATGTTTCTGTGGTGGTTTGCAACGCCTCCCCTTTCTGGAAAGGGGGGCTCCCATACAAATGAACCAAAAATTTCTGCATAACTCGAGAATTAATCAGAGAATAAATCAATTTTAGGCGAAGCAAAGTTCGACGGGTCTGCTAGTAAAAAATAAATATTAAAATGGAAATTGCGTAAACTGCGTAGACTGCGTGGTTGGCGACGTGTAGCCATGGACCGAGCCGAATGGAGAAGACTCTTATATACCACACAAGCCACTTCGGCCTTAGTCTGAATAAATAAATAAATAAATAAAATGGAAAAAAATTAAATAAAAAAACTCCTCGGATTTGTTAAAGAATGTTTTGAAAGTTCTCAAAATTTACCGGAATTTTTTTTTGTTGCCCCTCAAGTTGTTATTTTTGAGCAAAATAACAATGTGGGTGAGACATATTTAAAAAAATATTTATATCGGCCTAATAATATGTTGTCCAATTAAATGCGCGCCTGAATCAGAAGGATTTAACTTTGATTCAGGAAGTGTGAATGCACTTAAGATATTTTTATAATAAGTGGGTGCAATAATGCGGTACTTATTGTACACGACAAAAGCTTCGGAACGAATACGTTCTTGAAACAGGCTATATGAGATACAATAGAGCTATCACCTTCTTGCTCCCTGATTCAAAAGTCTTGCAATGATATTAATAAAATGTTTGCACGAATATTTTATCCATAATGACACTCAGTGTTGGTAGAATCATACTCAAATCTGAATCATCGAGGTTTCATGCACGAGCTAACTCGCCTGCGATTCTGTAGGGGAAGCATCGCGCTTGAGTTTGTCGGCCAGAATCGCATCGCTTCGCTCACTCACCGAAAAATGATTTCGTTCTAAAAAGTTTTATTTATGCAATTATTAGCCATTGTTTTAGACGAAAAATAGTCAATTCAATGCATTCAACAATGAAGAACACGTAAATATCATGCAGTGATGCAAATTGCGATTCAAATCATGAGCAAATCTCTCGGTCATAATTCTGATGGGATTTGACTCACGCATGGTTTGAATCGACGATGAGATTTGAGATTTTGAGATTTTACCAACACTGCCAGACAGTAGGAGTTAGAATGTAATAACACATACACTATCTTTTCCTGTCCGCAATTGCGTTTACTACTCGCGCGCACCACAACCGAATTAATTGGGTTTTGGTACATGATTGACATTTTATGATTTCTAGTGATGCACGAAAAACAAGATATGCCTATGATTGGAATGTTTCTGAATAATAAATGTTGCAAACGGAAAAGAGAATGCTTCCCTAGGGCTTCTTCTATTGAAAAAATTCATCAAATGCTTCAAAACCCAAATGTAGGCAATTCGGATCCAAGAAAGGCATCATTACCTCTGAGGACTAAATTTGAGTTTTCATAGTAAATTTTTTAAACAATTGTCGTATCCAACAATTTTCATATCTTAAGATATGCTAGTTTTGTTCGAAACCAGTGACAAAAGTAATCAAACGAATTTTCTATAAATATTCATGCATGATGGCACTACAATCCTCAATGAACAAAACTGCCTTATGTAGTTTACGTTGGGCGGTTGTGTCTTGTACATAACACTTCTGATTTTTTATTTACTTTTACTGGGTATCCCATTCTGAGTCAATAAGTACTTAGGTTAGTTTCCGTCTAAAAACCTCTTCAGCGATTTGTTGGAAATGTTCAAGCAAGTTAAGTTCAAGCGAAATACGCATTCGATGGTTTAATAACTCAACATATTATTGTGCAGATATTTGATTAGTTCGTCTATGTAAAATGGATCGTCTACACAATTTGCACAGCTTTGATGGCAACAATCAGTTAATATGGTCATCAATGCTTATCTGAAAGATCTACGTACACACTCAGTTACTAATTCTGTACCTCGGCTAAAATCCGCACAGCCGTCTGCTCAGCAAAATAAAAACTGATATCCCGGCAAAAATGACGTTTATTAGCTGATTTTCGGCAAATTATTTGCTGATTTTCAGCAATTTTTACAGAAATCTCGGAAAAAAAACATGTTTGCTGAGGCTCGGCTGTGCGAAGCTCGGTAAAAGTTAAACATTTTGTTGAGATCCCGATAAAAAAAATAAGTTTGTATCTTTTTAATTTTAAATGGAAACAATTGATCTATTAAAATATTCTCATTTATGTTCAATAAAGGCCTTCAAGATCGAAAATGTAATTACCTTCACGCTAAGCCAGAACTATTAAAAATTACGTCTCCAGGGGTCTCCAGTAGCCTTGCGAGCAAAGGCGTAGAATTGCCAATCCGGAGATGGCGAGTTCGATTCTCGGTCCGGTCTAGGATGTTTTCGGGTTGGAAACTTTCTCGACACCCTGGGCATAGTGTATCCTTGTACTTACCACACAAGATACATACTCATGGGCATAGAAAAGCTTTAAATTAATAACTGAGGAAATGCTAATAGAATACTAAGTTGAAAAGCAGGCCAAGTTCCAGTTGGAATGTAGAGCCATTGA